>NC_068287.1:40514071-40776571 GCF_025860055.1 Xyrauchen texanus
AAAAAACCACAACACAATGGCTGGCATTGTTAGTGCTGCAAAAATGACACACTTCACCTTTAAATTTCCTTTAGTTAGAGAAATGCAAGTCTTGTATCAGCTTTTTGGAAAACGTTCATGATTCGATTAAATTATGCAACAATTTCAACACTTGTTATTTCCACCATGTTGGATACTTTCCTGGGATTTATTCTTTATGACAAGCTATGAAGATGACCTCAGAATGGTGACAGACCTCGTAAAAACTTAAATCCTAAAAATAAATAGTGTGTAATGAAATAATTTTCCAGTGAATAATGAATGTGATTGGATGGTGGGGGGGGGGGCTTTTTCTGAAATTATTTCCTCAGGTGGGGCGTAATGTCCTTGAAATGTAAAAACGTTCTCATCATAGTTCATCTGTACTTCACAGTTGAAGAGGAAGTGGTGTCTATGGCTGATTCCACCATCACTGTGGAGGACATAGAGGGGGAACTGTTCAAAATCGAGAGGATACAAGATGTGCTGGTCCGCAAAGAGTCTGAACTGAGATACATGTGAGTGATTTTCTTTCACGTTTTACATTGTTTGATACCACTATTTCTGAACCTGTGGTAGTACTTTTATGTGAAGGTAAAGTACACAATGCAAAGTACAGTAACTGTGTGATACGCTGTGTGTTATACCACATTCTCTCTAATTGAACTGTACTGGAAAAGGAAGAACAACAGGAAAACAGACAATTTCACACAAAAATCTTTGTTTGGCTTTGGAAATATTGAAGGTGTTAAGCCAAAATGTTCCCAGATGTGCATGACTATCGTTCTTCTGCTGAACACAAACAAAGATTTTTAGAAAAATATCTCAGCTCTGTAGGTCCATACAATGCAAGTGAATGGTAGCCAGAATATTGAAGGTCGAATAAGTATATAAAGGCAACATAAAAGTAATCCAAATGATTCGAGTGGATGCATCTCTATCTTCAGAAGTGATATGATAAGTGTGGGTGAGAAACGGATCCATATTTAACCCTTTAAACTCCGGAAGGTTTTTTTATCAAAATGTAAATAACTAAAGTCTTGACCAACATAAAACAGGTATCGTTTTAAAGCTTAGAAGCTCGACTTTACAATGCATGTAGGCATTATGACCAAAACTGAACAGGTACTTTGAAATTTGCAGACAAATCAGAAGTGTTCTGCTTAAATAATTAATTAAAAAGTTTGCATTGTACATATTATTGTAATCTGTATAAACATCAAACTTACATGTAGTATGCTGTTGGAAAGCTCTCAAACAGTAGAATACAGCCAGCCTATTTGTTTTACTCACAGACAAAAAAATATAATTTTTTTTACATGCATTTTTCATGAAAACAGGTGTTTCTTATCTAATGCGTTTTAACTTTTACCTTCACGTAAAATAAACAGGACATATAATATCGATTACCTTTAAATCAAGCCCATATACAAAGTAATCAGATGCATAGATCATCAGATAACCCACACGAAGCACAAAGGATCAGATGACATGGATCAGATGACAACATTGAAAATGCTGTGGCATCATGGAACGCTAAACCAATCGGATTGGGTACAGATTGCTCCAAACAGAGGTGATAATCCTCCATATTTGGGCAGAGAGTCATGTCATCAATCACTCTAACTACATTTGGCCACCAGGAGATGGCGCCAAGTACATGACAGACTCAATGATGACTCAAATGGCACAGAATGAAACTCATTCTGTGAAATCTCATTGCTAAAATCATGCATGCATGCTGTGCCTTTACTCATTCTTGTGTTTGCATGTATAATTAGTTCTTATGTACAGTTATTATGTTTTATTTGTTTGGAGTGGCTTTTTGTACACCTGGAGATGTTTTTGGACACTAGAATAAATATATTTTTTTGAAGCTATAATTTTCGATTGCTTTGTTGTATCAACACAAATTGTTCACAGTTACAGGTGACATGATTGGGAACAAAACAAAAGCAGTTTTTCGGAGCTACCTTATTTACACCCAGAGATATATGATGTCTATATTAAGAAAAATAAGAAAAAAAGTTCATTTTTGGCAGGTTTTTTTCCCTCAGCAGTTTCTTATGAATAGAGTCTCAAAATGTACCATTATCTATATCATTAAAAACAATGTGAAAAAGTTTTTTTTTAAATTATACCAAACACGAACCTCCTTGTTGTTGTTGTTTTGTTTTGTCGAGTTATAAGCCTTTAATTGTGGGTATGCCACTGAAACAGGAAATCTTTAAAAACACCCCTAGAGCTTAATGGGCTAAGTCCTTTTTTACTATAAATCTCTACTTCCACTTTCTCATTCTTCTTTTGTTTTTGGTGATTTGCATTTGTCTTGCATATTGCCACCTATTTGGCAGGGAGGAGAATTTATAGTAAAAAATACTTTAGTTTAAAAAATATATATATTTTGTCTGTTTCTCACTCACATCTATCATATCACTTCAGAAGACATGGATTTAACCACTGGAGCCATGTGAATTACTTTTATTCTCCCTTTATGTGCTTTTTGGGCCTCCAGAGTTCTGGTCCCCATTAACTTGCATTGTATGGACCAACAGAGCTGAAATATTCTTCTAAAAATCTTTGTTTGTGTCCAGCAGATGAAAGTCATACACGATGGCATGAGATAATTTTCATTTTTGGATGAACTTTTCCTTTAATATTTGTTAATGTTATTTAATAAAAATACAATTGTTAATTTGTAAGTCAAGTCATTTATATAGTGCTTTTCACAACACACATACTTTCAAAGCAGCTTTACAGGAAATTATGCATTAACAAAAAAAAATAAACTGTAGTGTCTATAATGTCTTAGAGTCATCATTGGGTAGTTTGAATAAATATGATTGCAAATTGAGTATAGAAAATAAGTAATTAAATAGTAATTGTATTTATAACCCGAGTGAGTAAGCTAAAAGCGACTGTTGCAAGGAACACAAAACTCCAGAAGATGTTGGTTAATGGAGAAAAATAACCTTGAGAGAAACCAGACTCACTGTGGGGGCCAGTTCCCCTCTGACTAACATCATGAATATAATGCCAATATTAGTTATTTGTGTGCAATGCAAGTCATGGTTTAAAATGTGTAAATTAAGTAAGCGTTAAAGTCCAGTGTTTAAAACATTTTTTTATGAACTTTAAGATTAATGACTAATGTAGTTCATCCTGGATTAACCGTAGTCCATCAATAGACAAAGGTTTTATGAGAGAGATTAATGAGGTGCGTCACAGTTCAACCAGCAGGTCATTACCCAACTGTTTGTTCATGTTAGTTCATAGTGCATTAACTAATGTTAACATATAAAACTTTTGATTTTAAAGATGTATTACTTTATGTTGAAATTAACATTACCCAAGATTCGTTGTTCATTGTTAAATCATTTTAACTAATGTTGTTAGCTAAGATTAACAAATGGTACCTTATTGAAAAGTGTTAGCAATGCAGCTGATCTTGTTAGACTACACAATAGCCTATATAATAAGTGTTTATTGTGTTGCTGATAATACAAAATATTTTTTTCTTTATTATTCAGGATGGACGACATCCAGTTGTGTAAGGAAATAGCAAGGCTCAAAAAGGAACTTCAGAAACTAGTTTCTATCTCAGGTATGCTCTCGAAAGTATGCTGTACACAAATAGTATGCATTAGTGTCTTGCTGTTGCACCTGCAATCTCATTCTCAGCAGTGAAGAACGTTTGTTTTTATTTCCTATTATACGGAGACAGTTCAGCTCCCTGATGCATGAAACAATTCTAGAAATATTATGCTTGTTAGATAATCAAGCCGTATTGTTTTTATCTTCAATACACAGTATTTATATAACTGGCATCTGTGTACGAGCTGATTTTTAATTTTACAACGAAAACAAAGGAAATAGTTATGGTACTAAAACGTTGTGCAATTGCTTTTTATTTCTACACATTTTACTGTTTTTCTTTAATAGCATCATTTATAGTCCTCCACTGTCATGTTATCTTTTCTTTAACACATGGTTGTGACATACCTCACTATAGGTCTCCTGTTTCCAAGGAGATGCACGAACCATTGCACACCATGTTTTGCTTACTGCTGCAATCTCAGGTGTTTTCAAAGCTCGCACACACGAGATGCTATTTTTCCAAGTAATTTCGGCTTTTACGATCCCAATGGTAACGCCACATTTTAATTCCTAGTGGCATACATTTTTTAGAGACATCGATTTCCTTTCAGGCTTCATTTAAATTTTTTGGTAGATTTTCATATTGATCATATCTGTCATCATTTACTCATCTTCTTGACAATTTTGTAGAATTTCTAATGACTTCCTTCACTATGGCCAAATTTGTTGATTTGGTAGACAAAGAAAAATCCAATGAGGACAGACAGCGTGAGGAAGAACTCATGCAGCAAATCCAGAAACTGGTGGAGACGCGAGACTTTCTGGTGGATGATATGGAGTTTGAGAGACTGAGGTCAGTGTTACAGAGTCACCTGAGCTTCTGTGTGGCCCTTAGAGGCTGAAACTTGGGCTGAGACCTTTTGATTGCCAGCGAGCATGCGTGACTATCAGCCCTGAGAATGTGTTTTGTTCCTCTTGCAGCTGTCCTCTCATCTGTGAAGACACTGCAGTCCAATTACCCTCCACTTGAAGCCAATAATGCACTCTAAACTCACTATGGTCATCACACATACACCCCAAATCCCTCACTTGACACTCACTGACTGTCACACCATGGCTCCAATTCTTGATAAATGAGAGATATTGATTTTTTAGAACCTGCTGCAATGGTATTATATTGATAGTATTATCAATTATTGTTATTACTCAATTATTTCTCAAACATCTTCTTTGAGCTTTGGTGCTTTTGTGCAAAAAGTGTTGAACATCCTTCTTTATCATTGCACCATAATGCCCTATAAAGTAATACTGTAACCACGGCAACACTGAAACTGTGAAAAATGGGTTCAAAGTTACTTGGTTTTAGTATGGATTTTGTAGCTACTGCAATTTTTTTCTCTGAATCTGAGCATCGTTGAGCCAAACCCATCTGTCACAGGACAGATCATAGTCTAAGAGACCAGATTTCAGTCATAACTCAGTTATTTCAAAAGGTGTAGTTACAGTGTGTATCACAAAGTAGTCGCAGTGTGCATGGTTCAAACATGTTTGTATGGGCTTGCGGTCAGAAGAATATAATTTCAAAGGCCAGAGCACGAGACGTAGCATCCTTATAAATGAAAAACTTTATAGACATACAGTCTTAGCTTGTTCTGAGTTTGATTTTGGCCCCTTTTGTTCCCAAAAATACCATATACGCTTACTGAGAACTTTACTGGAATTACTATGGTCCTCATAAAGTGCCCGACGTGGTCTTCTGCTGTTGTAGCGCATCCACCTCAAGGTTGTGCATTCTGAGATGCTATTCTGCTCACTACAATTGTACAGAGTGGTTATCTGAGTTACCATAGCGTTTTTGTCAGCTCGAACCAGTCTGACCATTCTCCGTTGACCTCTCATCAACAAGATGTTTCCGTCCGCATGTGAACATTAACTGAAGCTACTGACTTATATCTGCATGATTTTATGCATTGCACTGCTGCCACATGATTGGCTGATTAGACAAGCACACGAAAGGTGTACAGGTGTTCCTAATAAAGTGCTCAGTGACACCTGTCACTGTCAACGAACCAGTTCCTGAAGCCTCGTCCATCCCATAGTCAGCGCCGGAGGCCTCAACCACCCCCGAACCAGTCCTTGAAACCTCGGCCATTCCAGTGCCAGCGTCCTCGGTCATGAAGGCTGTTCCCACAACAGTGCTCCCAGACGCACAGAAGAAGAGGATGAGAAGGGCTCCTGCTCCCCAGTTGCTGCCAGTGCTCCTGGCCATGGAGGCTGTTTCCCTGTTACTGCCAGTGCCCATGACCACAGAGGTCGTTCCCTTGTCACTGCCCACAACCACAGAGGTCATTCCCTTGTCACTGCCCACAACCACAGAGGTCATTCCCTTGTCACTGCCCACAACCACAGAGGTCGTTCCCCTGTCACTGCCTGTGCTCACAGCCACTAAGGTTGTTCCAATGTCACTGTCTGTGATCACGACCACGGCGGTTCGTTCCCTAGTCTCTGCCAGTTCTCACAGTCACGGAGGCCTTGTTTTTAACATTTTATATATATATATATATATATATATATATATATATATATATATATATATATATATATATAAATTCCTTGTGTTTTGAATCTCTGCTCTTGGGTCCCGAGCCTCATCATTCCCTACAATCCTGGCACCTACATGACAAGCAGATATTTTACAGAGGGGTGGGGAATAAAGATAGACAGTGAAAATCAGATATGTCAGGGATTCTCAGTTTACACATGTTCTGGCATCAAAACAATGTGTGAAGAGTATACATTATACAAGGATGAAATAACCTACATTGTGGAGACTCACCACAAGAAAATGTCTTAAAAAGCATATTAAATAATGTTATAAGGAAAATGTAAAAATGCAGAAAGGTTTCTGTTAGTGTTGTGAATTCTGCAACAGTAAGTTGAAAGTTTTGCTGCTGTAATCGGATTTTGCTCACGAAGTGGCCAAAGTTGTAAGTGTTGTTGTGAGCTCCAGTTTCCACTGGGTGGCGCCAAAAGCGAGTTGTATTTTTACTTGTAAATAATGTAATACATTCAACAGGTATAAATATTGTATTATCTCTACCCCCTAACCCTAAGCCTGAGTGTCAGTGGAGTACAAATGTCATTTGAGGGAAAGTGCAAATCGTGCTTATCATTCTTTATGTGAACACGAAAACTTCTTGGTTCCCAAAGGAGCAGGACATGTATCTTGGTGGTTGCTTGCACCACATACTATAATTAGTGCTAGAGGGAATCATTTGTTCATTTGGAACATGGAAGCATTTGTAATGATGCAAAAATGTCTCAGGGGATTAGTGATTGTTAATAATTTGATTGAATCAGGTTGATTTCTGGGTACATGAACTTCCGGAAACAACCTGTCAATTCCTTGAAAATTAAAATTTATTTTAGTAACAGACAGACATACAAACCAAAATAGTGCATTAACGAACAATATAGTAATTCCATAATTCCAGAAGTGAAAATAACAGTGTGTGTGTGTGTGTGTGTGTGTGTGTGTGTGTGCATAAGCAAAATAACCATTTATTACTTATTACCATCATCATTACCATCACAACCACCACTCCTCACTACCAACATGCTGCCAACATTGTATCAGTCAATTTTTATTTCTATTCTTATTTCCATCTTTCCTCCTATGTAACAATTACCATTGTCAGCACTCTTCAAAAATAAAAGATACTTTAATAAGATAATATAAGATAACCCTCCCCCCACATCTCTTCAATCCCTATTTTCTCCTAAAAATTATTTTATTTTATTTATTTATTTATTTTTTTTGTATGTTATGTGTAGTGTTTAATGTGCATTAAAACAAGGGGTACAGTGTGAGAGTGTCTCAACTTGGGACAGAGATGCTGTCCCATGGAAACCACTTCTCTCCTGTCTTGCCTGCCTAAGTGTTTGAGGTTTTTCAGTGTATATATACATACATACATTTTATTTTATTTTTTATTTTTTTCTCCTTTTTCCTTTCTTTTTTCCTTTTTTTCCCCTTTCCCCCTTTCCCTTTTTCTCTTTTCCTCTCTATTCTATGTTGTGATGCTTTAAAAACACATGAAAAGATTAGGGGGGAATTTTGGAAACAATCAATTGATTTAACTACAGCAGTAGTGAAAACACCAGGTTAGTAATTCCAAAACAGTACTAACAATGGTAATAATAATAATAGTATTAATAATAACAATAATGATACTGATGACAATGATGGCAGTGGTGATAGCAATGATGAGAGCAACGACAATAACAACAGCAAAAAAAAAAAAAAAAATTATATATATAGGCTATAGTAATCATAACAGTAACAATAATGATAATAATGGCAATGATGACAAAAATAACAAAAATATAGTAATATCCGTGGGTGGGAGGAGTCGAAGTTGAAAGGAGAGAGAGGATTCATAGTTGTAAGAGATCAGAAAGTGTTGGATGGCAGAGGTCGTTTTCAGATGCGTGATTATAAGGGGGAGATGTGTATTCCATTGTAATGAAGTCTGTAATAAGATTTTTCCAATGGTTAATGTGTATTTTGTTACGAGTTTTCCAGTTCATGAGGATAGTTTTCTTTGCGATGGTTAGAGCTATGAGGAGCATTTTAGAGTTTATAGTTTTATCAGTGATTATTGTGAGGTCCCCCAACAAGCAAAGAGAGGGCGATAGTGGGATGTGGTAGCCGACCATAGTGGATAGTGACTGTGTGACCTCTTCCCAAAAGTGCTTGGAGTGCAGTGCCAGGTTGCATGGATGTATGTATCTATAGAATTGTGATTGCAATGTGTGCAAACTTCTGATGTGAAACCCATTTTGGCTAATCTATTGCCCGTGTAATGTGTTCTATGAAGTGTTTTGTATTGTATTAATTGAAGATTCGCATTTTTGGACATGAGAAAGATGTTTTTACAGATTTGGGTCCAGAAGTTGGTATCAGGAGCTATTGAAAGATCGTTTTCCCATTTTATTGTTGGTAAATCTATGGTCTGAAGTTGATTTGAAATCATTTTGTATATTTTAGAGAGACGTTTCTTTGGAGAGGAAATGTTAACCAAGTCTGATATTGCCGGTGGAAGTTCTAAATTTGTGGCTCTGATGTTTATTTTTGCCAGAACAGAAGATTTGAGTTGTAAGTATTTTAAAAATTCATTGCTCCCGATGCCAAACTCCTGGGCCAATTGCAGAAATGTTGTTAATGTGTTAGTTTTGAAAATATGGTTAATGTGGGTGATACCCCTTTCAGCCCATGTGCCAAAATTCAACGTTTTCTTATTGCTTATGAAGTCACGGTTATTCCACAGTGGGGTGAGGTTAGATGGAGCTAGTATAGAATTTGTGATTTGGTGAAATTTCCACCAGGCTGTCAGAGTGGCAGCTATAGTTACTGCATTAAAACATGTGTGTTGTTTGATTGATTTGGTGAGGAATGGTATGTCAGCTATATTTAATTCTTTGCATAGTGATTGTTCTATATCTAGCCATATAGTATCAGATTGGGTGGGGTGGATCCATTTGTATATGTATTGCAGTTGGTTAGCCATTGAGTAATAATAAAAATTTGGTGCTTCTAGTCCTCCTTGAACCTTGTTTTTTTGTAGTGTAGTGAGTTTTATCCTTGGTGTTTTATTTTTCCAGTAGAAGTGAGTGATAATTGAGTCTAGTGATTTAAACCAGGTGAGTGTGGGGTGGGTTGGAATCATTGAAAATAGATAATTAATTTTTGGTAAAGTCGTCATTTTTATTACTGCTATCCTGCCAATTATGGAGATTGGAAGGTTGAGCCATCGAAGCAAATCGTCTTCTATTTTTTTTAGCAGTGGTGTGAAGTTGAGTGTTACCAACTCTGACAGTCTGGAGGAAATCTTAATGCCTAAGTAAGTGATGTAATCATGACATATAGGTATAGGTCATTGGTGGGGTGCCACATCCCATTTGGTTTTATGTAAAGGGAGGACGGAAGATTTATTCCAGTTTATTGCGTAATCTGATATTTTTGAAAAGGACTGGATTGTTTTAATTATTTCTTGAGTAGATGCTAGAGGTTCTTGTATAAATAGTAGAATATCATCTGCATAAAGTGAAATTTTATGTGTTTGTTGTAGTGTTTCAATACCTTTGATTGCTGGGTTTTGGCGGATAGCTGCTGCTAAGGGTTCAATATAAATAGTGAATAGGAATGTAGAGAGTGGACATCCCTGCCTCGTCCCCCTGTACAGTGTGAAGCTTTGTGAGGTTAGTCCATTGGTTGTGACTGTGGCAGATGGTGATGTGTATAAAATCTTGATCCTTGAAATCATGTTGTAGATTTAGTTGAGATCAAATATCATTAGCTCTGAATAAAAGGAATAGAAGTACATTTTAAATCCCTACAAACATAGAGAAGCAAATGTGTGTTTGTGTGTTGTAGATGAAGTGCATTGAATTACCAGTGTTGGGTAAGTTACGTAAAATAAGTAATCCCATACAATTTACTAATCTTCTCTAAAAATGTAATCATATTGCTTTGCTGATTACTTCATCTAAAAAGTAATCACATTACTAATTATTTTACTTTTAAGTTTCTTGCTAAGTCACTTTTCCTAGAAAGGTTTTTGGGTTCCTGCTGTAATTCACAGTGTCTATAGTTCCTCCACATTCGTCCCTTCAGCTGTCACAAAAACGCTAACAGATGTACATATGATAAATATGTTATACATATTACATTAGAGCAAATAATGTGCTTAAAAGTAATTACTTTTTTTGAAAGTCAATAACTGTAATCTGATTACTAGAATTTAAAAGGTAATGCTACTTTTTTGACTAGTGTTTTTGCTTTATCTTAACAAGTATGTTTATTTTTATGTCTATTACGGATGTGTCAATACAAAAGCTCAGTTTAAAATCAATTGTCGAATCAATACTCTCAAAATACTTTTATGACATCTTGATGTCAGCCTTACACTAGTGCTACTGCTCATACTTTTGGGTTAGGGATATGAACAAACCCCTAAATCTAAATACTTTGACATAACTTTACTAAGTGCCAACTGGGTTGAAACAATACAACGGGCGGAAAAAACCCCATAGACTTACACCGAAGAGAGGACTCAAGCAATATGTAGGGACCAAAAAAATCATAGAAACTTGGGGTGAACTCATGTGACTTGGGCCAGTAAAAACCACCCTGAAACAACCCAGAACACCCTAGTAACCACATAGTAATGTGCTAAAAGCCACACAAAACACCTTATTAACCTTACAGTAATGCTCTGACAACCAACCACAACACCCAAATATTGTTTCAGCAGCTTTTGCACAGACAAGTACCACTCACATTTAAAAAAAAAAAAAAATCATTTTATTGTAGTGCCGTGAAAATAGATACTGAATTTTGACACATGCTACATGCACTGTAAAAATACTTAGTCAGGTAACCTAAAAGTTAAACTTAAATTAACTGGTTTTGCATTCAAAATTCAATATTTGTCATTTAAAATCATTTTAATATGATTAAATGAACCTTAATACATTAGATTAACCAAACAAAAGTGATTTTTATGGCTAAGATCAAGTATAAATAGATCCATTAGGTAACCATTGCATGTGATCTATGTCTTTTTGTAAGGTACATACTGTAACCAGCCTTGGCATTTGTGTATATTTATGAGCATGAACATTTGACCAGTCTTATGTGAATATGAGTGTGTTTGTTCGTGCATTTGCCTCCCTGATGTACAGTATGTCATTTTGTCTCCATATAGAGAGAGAGAGGAGGACAAAGAGATGGCTGACTTCCTGCAGTCCAAATTTCCAAACAGGTGCAGCAGAAAAGGTATATACAGTATACTGTGTGTGTGGGGGGGCATGTTTATGTGGTTTACGAGGACAATTCTTTAGGTTACAAACTGGTAATTACAAGGGTATTATGCTATAAATGTGGTTTATGAGGACATGTCTCTGTACAGTATAAAGATCATTGCATCTATGGAAAGTCCTCATAATGATAGGTAGACATAAACTAAGTGTGTGTGTGTATGTGTGTGTGTGTGTGTGTGTGTGTGTGTGTGTGTGTGTGTGTGTGTGTGTGTGTGTGTGTGTGTGTGTGTGTGTGTGTGTGTGTGTGTTACTATGGAGCTGTGAGCTCATGGCCAAGTCAATAAACCACTATTTCTAAACTGGGATTGAACAAATTAACATAAGACATTCTTTGAATACCTACATAATTGTTTTACTCGCTTCCTGTTCATGTTTATTCAAAATGGAATATTATGGGATTTACAGAAGCACAGCAGTAAAGTATGTTCTCAGGGAGGGAGTTAAAAAGATGTCTTCAATTGTTTTCCTTTAGTACTTTACTGCAAAACTAATTAGCTAATTACAAACTGGAATAAATATTTGAGTATGTGGAGGTCATTGAATGAGGGGAATGTGTTATTGTTTGACTGAATTTGAAAAGAAAAATGATCAAATACAAAACGTGATGAGAGTTTGTAATGCTTCACTTTGATGCAATTCAATCTTGAACTCAACTCTGTTCAGTTTCATTTCATTCAGTTCAGTTCAATTCAATTCTGTTCTATTCAGTTCAACTGAACTTAACTGAACTGATTTTCCAATTCACTTTTTGATTTGTAACTAGTAGCACCTAATTAACAACCAAAACATTCTAGAGCAAATAGCATATGTGGATACGTGGCTAAATTATGACATTTTAAATAATACCAAGCTAAAGGAAGTCAATGGTTTTTCCTACTTTGACAACAAAATCTCAATGTTCTCCATTTGGTCTTTCAAACAAATAAGGGATAGCCAAATCTGAAGCATTTTATCCATTAGAAATTAACATAATTAATTTTGATACAAGTAATGGCCAGCATCGTCTAATCACTGCCAACCATGTTAAAATAGAATTATACATTATGACTTCTGAATCTATGTACTGATTACCATCGTCCCATGTCTGCCAAACACGTTGAGTGGTCCAGACATTATCTACGGCCTGTAACTGAACTTTTGATCGGAAGTTTGGATTGAATGCATTTGGGTTTGTAAGAAAGCTATAGGATGCCTCCTTGCTCCCTATTTAGTGAATGACTTAATCTCCAATGTGCTGTCTGTCTGCACTGGTCTCAGAACAGTTTGAAATGCACTGAATTTTCATCCTAAATCCATATAAAGCCTCTGATAGCAAAAAAACGTTTTTGAAAAAGATTTCTAATTGTACTATTGGTCACATTAGTGTACATGGTGTTTAAGACAAATGCTGCCGTGATTGGCGCTATGTTGTTTGGTCACATGACTGCATACAGCAAAAGTTTAACCCTTTACTGACAGCACAGAGCCTTCTGAACTGAGATCAGTTGGTTTAAATGAAATAAAATTATGCATTGCGTATAGCGAAGCCAGAATACAACTTCCACGCATGTGCATGCAGGTCGCACAAGGTTAAAGGACTTTTCCGGGTCAGGGTCGGACTTGCGCTGCCTTTCAGATTACAACGAAGGTATTGGTGAAAAAAATATAATATTCAGCAGTGTTACATTTTAGGGTGAAGTGACAAATCTGTGCCCCCTTTGAAATGTTAAATGCCCCCTCGGGTAAATCATCCTGGCTGTTCCTCTGTTCCGGGTTCAATACAAGTTAAGCTCTATTAACATCATTTATAGCATAATATTGATTACTACAAAAATAAATCTAACTCGTCCCTCGTTTATTTGCAAAACAGCAAAAACCGCTGTAAAGCTCTTACAGTGGAAGTAAATGTAGCCAGTCCATGAACATTAAAATACACACTGTTTCAAAAGTATAGCTACAAGATTTAAACATTATACGTGCTAACATGGTTTTAGTGTGATATAATCACTTATGACGTAATGGTGGTCAGCCTCGTAATATGGTAAATGGCAACACCTTACACTGGGAAATCCCTGATTTGATCACACTAAAATCACATTAGGACATACAGTATATTGTCTTGTTGCTATACTTTTGAAAAAGCCTATATATATATATATATATATATATATATATATATATATATATATATATATATATATATATATATATATACGCTTATGAACTGGCCCTATTTATTTGTATTGTAAGTGGCTTATACTGTAACCACAATTTTTAAATACAATAAAAAAAAAAGCCACACATGCTGTCAATTTGATTAAACCTGGAATTTATTTTTTAAGACATATTAAATCCAATTGCATCCAATTAAAGTTTTATTTGCACCACACTTTTCACAATAAAAATAACACCTAATTAACACTAAACTGGCCACTGTACATGCTCAAAATGGCATTCGACCCAATGTAGTTTCTGATTAAATTGCTCCTCTGCTCTCACACTTGACAGTTTTTCAGAGAAGCTGAGAATAATTCAGAGAAGGTCACTGTATCTCTTTCTGTCTCTCTCTCTCTCTCTCTCTCTCTCTCTCTCTCTTGCTTAGATCACGATAAGGACAAGAGAATGACGTCCAGAGCCCAGCAAACCACGTCTCCTTACTTGACCAAGACGGGTTTCACCCTGCTGAAGGAATGCTGTGGCTTCACCTGCTCCATCATGTAGATACCTCAAAAAATGTAAAAGAAAGACTGCAGTATTCAGTTATGAGTAAACAAGCCCACAGACCAGTGATTCAGCACAATGTTTTCATGCACACTGTTCACTTTTAAATGGACAGTTCACTCAAAAATTTAAATGAAGTCATCATTTACAAAACCTTATGTTGTTCCAAAACCTGTATGACTTTCTTTCTACCATGGAACACAAATTGTACTGTACATAACAGACTGCATTACATTAGTGCAAACTAATGTGCATATTATGAAAAACTAGATAGGCTTGACAAAGACTTGATAAAGTTCTATTTAAAAAAAAAAAAAGATACATAGATAGATAGACAGACAGTCAATAAAGAGAGTCAGTGCAGAATAAAGGCCTTGTGTGAGTTTGGTTACATTTGAATTTTTTGACAGTTAGAAAGGAAGTCCCACCTTACATGTAAAAGAGCCAACCACCTTTTAGATACGGACATCACCTGTCAATCAACTTGACGATGTGCATGCGCATTAGCTATTCAATCCAGTGATACCAGTGATGTCAGATTGTACTGCTGATTTTAAATATGTCCTGTGATCGTAATCTTGACCAAAAGTTTAGGAGATTTTGGTCTTTTTATATTCAAGTAGATATGAGCTGCACTGTCATGATTGGAAATGCCTCCCAAGAGTGTTCCAAAGATGGCTGACTAGCTTTCTAGAAAGTCTTTGGTATACGGGATTTGGGGGATATTTGATCGTCCGCTGTGCGAAATTCCGTTCAGTTAGAAAAGTCATAGCAACTCGAGTCACAACAGCATGAAGGTCTGTGCTGAGTTTGGTGGATGTAGTTTGAAAGTTTAAGGATGAGTTAGTCAGAACTTTTTGTCTTGGTTTAGGGATTAAAATAAAACCTAAACGAAGTCTGTAGAATAATTTTAAGGTGCTGTAAGCGATTTTAGCTGTTCTAATTCCACGAGACTGAGCCGTTGAATAAGCCACACCCCTCTTTCCGAAACCCAGCACTCCAAAGATAAAGAGCTTTATTGAGACCGACAATGAGCAGAAACATTTGTCAAAAACAACAGCAGCATTATAGCGCCCTCAACTGCCAATTGTAATGAGCAACATGGCATAAAAATGGTATTAAGCCACAATAATTAGCTGCAACTACAATACTATGCTCAAAATGATTGACAGGCAGAAAACGTCACAGGCCACGGACACATTCTTGTTTAAAGAGTCTAGTTCTGTCACAGAGACCAGTGAGATATATCATGAGACTTATTTCATTAATACTGACAAGGCATTGGGAGAACCAGGTGGGCCGGGGCAGCGAAACACAACCGCGATATGCCGAATGGGGCCGCGATACGCAGAAGTGGACAGGGAATTCCATGCACCTACCAACCCCCCCCCCACGCACATCCACAATAACTTTTGGGGAACTAATCCCCCCACCCCACTCAACAACTTTTGGGCAGGTTTTTATTTCAAATCCAGGGCCGATTTCTACACCAGTCCGCCCCAGACTTGCGGTCAAGGAGTAGGAAAATTTGTGCATACCTTTCCATGAAAAAAATCACTTACAGCACTTTTAACTTTGTCAAGCCAAAACAACTATTAGCCTAATGGAAGAAGCATCCAAAATGGGGATCAAAATGTGCATATTATAATGAGGCTCTACTGTGTGTCCATAAAGTATCTTAAAGTGAAATAATATCCTGAGGCTAAAGTGCAGAATTCCCATGAGCAGTTGCTCAGCCATAGCTCTTGCAGAACATTATTTTCTCCCTTCCTTCTTGCAAAGGAAGAAATATTCTGTTGTGATGTTGCATCATCTGCCAGCCACAATGAATGTCACTACAAATACTGCCATATCGTCCTTGAGTTTAAACATGAAGCTCGCCTCATTTCAAATGCAAAACCTTTGGACACTATCTGTAGGTATGCACACAAGAGAGAGAGTGACGAACATTTGTGGTTTTCACACTGTGGATGTACACACTACAATATATAACATTTTCTCAACATAGCCTAAAGGTGAAGTGTTTAATCTCCGTGCCACTAGCATTACCAAACGAAGTGCAATTACATAGTTTTCAAATAGGTTTCCTGAACTCCCCTTTCTTCCATTGGTCTGACAAAAATACATTCAGTAATGTTTTTCAATTGGACTGCAAAGTTTGCATATTAACATGTACAAGCACATTGAAATTCTTTTGAAATGTTTCCACCACTGTGGTTATGCTGTACAATTCGAAGGAACATTGCAATGACTAGTTAGTATTTGATGGTTCAGCTTTGATGAAAGGAAGTACTTGGCCTGTAAAGCTTGCAAACTGCTATACAAAGAAGGGGAAAGGGGGATATTTTGCACCGGACAACTTGAGAGTAAAGCACTGGATAGGCTTTAGAAAAATCACATTGAACTGTGTTCAACCCCCCGCGTCCACATGCTTGGACATCACATTTTGGCCTTGCTATAGACTATGCATAACGTAATTTCATTTAAACCGACTGATCTCAGTTCAGCAGACTCTGTGCTGTCTTGAAAGTGTTGCATTTTAAAATTTGAGCGATTTATCACAAAATAGCACTGTTAAACGCAATGACATGTACATCGACTTTAGGCTAATTTTCCTTCAAATATCCATATTCACTGTGCATTATCACATTGAGAATCAATGGATTCATGCAAAAGCTGGACAATGTTGCTTTCAGAGGCTTTATATGGAGTTAGAAAATAAGGTACATTTCAAACTGTTCTGAAGCCAGTGCAGACAGACAGCACACTGGAGGTTAAGTCATTCACTAAATATGGAGCAAGGGAGCATCCTAGAGCTCTCTATGCAGATAAGTGCATTCATTCAACGTCCAAACAAAAGTTCAGTTTCAGGCTGTAGATGATGTTTGGACCACTCAACATGTTTGACAGACATGGGACAATGATAATCAGTACATAGATTCAGAATGTATAATGTATAATTTTATTGTAACATAGTTGGCAGTGATTGGATGATGCTGACCGTTACTTTGAATCAGAATTAATTATGCTAATTTCTGATGTAATGTCTGTAACATCTCAAAAACACGAATAACAAACAGTCCTAGAAACATCATAAACAATTTGATTAAAACAAATCAAAAATGTTATAGCTTGGTATTATTTACAATTTCACAACTTTATCCCACTGTTCACATATGTGGACATCAATGTTTAGGAATATTTTTTTTATTGTTGTTGTTGTTGTTTTGTTTTTTGCATGTTTCTTAGGGGCTAGTAGTTACAAATCAAAAATGGAAAATGCAAACAGCAGTCACGCTCAGGTCTCAGGAGTTTAAGTAGACAACTGTATTTTAATTTCATAAAACATATTTACTTGACATGACTGACTGTAAAGTTATAAGATGATGTGAATGTGCACATGAAGTTTAGTAAGTCATCGGAATAACTGTAAACTTTTAATGGCATTAGGTGTTCTTGAACTGCAGCATTAGCAAGTTTTTCTAATGTTGCTGCATAACTGAAAAACAGACTGCCAAAAAGATCTGCTGAGATCACAAATCTTTCACCATTCCCATTTCACCGCTGTTTATTTCTGACTTCTTTCCTCGCATTTTCCGTTGATGAACTGATGAGTTAAAACACATTTATATTTGACACAATATTAGTTTGTTTTAAATGAAATAACTATAGATCTAGAGTATATCTTTCTTCACTGTAATATGTTCTTGTATTATGTAATAGTATATTTGTGATGCATCATCTTTGAGATTATTTTCTTTGTGCAAAACAACTAAAAAAGCATATTTTATCTTTATAAAGAGTACTGGAAAAAAAATTGAAACTGTGGTGAGAAATATTTTTCTTAGTATTAATAAGTGCAAACAAAATACGATGCTGTTTTGTTTTAAGTATTTTGTGCCAATGCTTCTGTTGTTACTCTGTTTTATGCCTTTAAATGAGATTTTTCCACTGATGAAAATAAAGTAATTCTGTTGAATCAACAGATGATTCAGTTTCTTAGGGGTTTTTATGTAGTCAGAATTGGTCATTCATGCTTGAATACCCTTGGCTTGACTGCGAAGAGTTGTGATGGTCCTTATATTCCTCTGTTTGACGATAATAAAGGCCACCGCCCTTGGGAACTATTCCAGATCTATGCACTGACAAAATCCTATCTCAGAGGTATTGCATAATGCAGTAGTTCTAGGTCTTGTCAAAGCCAGTATCTTTAACATGTTCGATTCCTTCTCATCAATATCTTAAAGATTTATCCAATGGCTGTGACATTTCTGTTGATTGGCTGAGCACTGTCCACCACTGTAGGGAAAACAAACTCATTTCCTGTGCTTGCATCTGGCAGTGCACTGTTTAGATCAAACCTCAGATATCATGTTTGGATATCATTTTCTCCTGAAAAGATAGAATATAATTTTTTTTATAACCGGGGCAATAAGAGAAACCTGACAGGGAATCTTAGAGAAAGATATTTTACGCTGAAAATTTACTAGAATAGAATCTTTAATGGATTAATGACCTGCTTCATTTGAACCAGCAATCTTATGGTTATTTGGCTTGAGCTTTAACCACTAAACATCAATACTAATATAATTGTGTTATGAGAAAGCATTGTCCATGCTATTCCATGCTTACTACTCCATGTCCATGCTTACTACTCTCACCCAAAAATAAATAAATAATATATATGGTGGCCAAAAGTTTGAAATAATGTACAGATGTTGCTCTGATGGAAAGAAATTGGTACTTTTATTCACTAAAGTGGCATTCAGCTGATCACAATGTATAGTCAGAACATTAATAATGTGAAAAATTACTATTACAATTTGAAAAAGAGTTCTCATCAAACATCCTCCACGTGCAGCAATGACAACTTTGTAGATCCTTGTTAATCTAGCGGTCAGTTTGTCCAGTTACTCAGGTGACATTTCACCCCACACTTCCTGTAACACTTGCCATAGATGTGTCTGTCTTGTCGGGCAATTCTCACAGACCTTACAGTCTAGTTGATCCCACAAAAGCTCAATGGGGTTAAGATCCATAACACTCTTTTCCAATTATCTGTTGTCCAATGTCTGTGTTTCTTTGCCCACTCGAACCTTTAATTTTGTTTTTCTGTTTCTAAAGTGGCTTTTTCTTTGCAGTTCTTCCCATAAGTCCTCCTGAGTCTTCACTTTACTGTTGTACATGAAACTGGTGTTGAGCGGGTAGAATTCAATGAAGCTGTCAGCTGAGGACATGTGAGGCGTCTATTTCTCAAACTAGAGACTCTTACTTATCCTCTTGTTTAGTTGTACATCTGGTCTTCCACATCTCTTTCTGTCCTTGTTAGAGTCAGTTGTCCTTTGTCTTTGAAGACTGTAGTGTACACATTTGTATGAAATCTTTTGGCAATTTCTAGAGAAAGCTGTTTCTTTTTTGTGCTATTTTTGACAAATATTGACCTTAAGACATGCCAGTCTATTGCATACTGTGACAACTCAAAACAAACATAAAGACAATGTTAAGCTTAATTTAACGAACCAAATAGCTTTCAGCAGTGTTTGATATAATGGCAAGTGATTTTCTAGTACCAAATTAGCATTTTAGCATGATTATTCAAGGATAAGGTGTTGGAGTGATGGCAGCTGGGAATGGGGTCTGTCTAGATTTGATCACATGTGACTTTTTTCAAATAGTGATGCTGTTTATTACATCAGTAATGTCCTTACTATACTTTGTGATCAGTTGAATGCCACTTTGGTGAATTAAAGTACCAATTACCTTCCGAAACAGCAAAATCTGTACATTATTTCAAACTTTTGGCTGCCAGTGTAAATATAAATGCTTTGTATGTGGATTAGTAAGCTTGCTGGCTGTTCTGACAAATATTTTCCACTTAAAGTTTTCCAATGTCTTTTATGTCCATTTTACAGGGAAAGTTGTTTAAACAGAGCATAAAGTTAACTTAAATCAATATACAGTTGAAGTCAGAAGTTTACGTTCACATAAGTTTTTCACAATTCCTGACATTTAATTGGAAGTCTTATTTATAATTGGAAAACCTAAATGTCTTAGTTCAGTCAGGATCACTACTTTATTTTAAGAATGTGAAATGTCAGAATAATAGTAGAGAATTATTTATTTCAGCTTTTATTTCTTTCATCACATTCCCAGTGGGTCAGAAGTTTATAAACACTTTGTTAGTATTTAGTAGCATTGCCTTTAAATTGTTTAACTTGGGTCAGATGTTTTGGGTAGCCTTCCACAAGCTTCTCACAGTAAGTTGAGAGAATTTTGGCCCATTCCTCCAGACAGAACTGGTGTAACTGAGTCAGGTTTGTAGGCCCACTTGCTTGCCCAAGCCTTTTCAGTTCTGCCCACAAATGTTCTATCAGATTGAGGTCAGGGCTTTGTGATGGCCACTCCAATACCTTGACTTTGTTGTCCTTAAGCCATTTTGCCACAACTTTGGAGGTATGCTTGTGGTCATTGTCCATTTGGAAGACCCATTTGCAACAAGCTTTAACTTCATGGCTGATGTCTTGAGATGTTGCTTTAATATATCCACATAATTTTCCTTCCTAATGATGTCATCTATTTTGTGAAGTGCACCAGTCCCTCATACAGCAAAGCACCCCCACAACATGATGCTGCCACCCCCATGCTTCACGGTTGGGATGGTGTTCTTCGGCTTGCAAGCCTCACCCTTTTTCTTCCAAACATATCGATGGTCATTATGGCCAAACAGGTAAATTTTTGTTTCATTAGACCAGATCATTAGATTTCTCCAAAAAGTAAGATCTTTGTCCCCATGTGCACTTACAAACTGTAGTCTGGCTTTTTTATGGCAGTTTTGGAGCAGTGGCTTCTTCCTTGCTGAGCAGCCTTTCAGGTTATGTTGATATAGGACTCGTTTTACTGTGGATATAGATACTTGTCTACCTGTTTCCTTCAGCATCTTCACAAGGTCCTTTGCTGTTGTTCTGGGATTGATTTGACTACGTTAATCTCTATGAGACAGAATGCATTGCCTTCCTGAGCGGTATGATGGCTGCATGGTCCCATTGTGTTTATACTTGTGCACTATTGTTTGAACAGATGAACCTGGTACCTTCAGGCATTTGGAAATTGCTCCCAAGGATGAACCAGACTTGTGGAGTTCCACAATTTGTTTTCTGAGGTCTTGGCAGATGTCTTGATTTTCCCATGTTGTCAAGCAAAGAGGCAATGAGTTTGAAGGTAGGCCTTAAAATACATCCACAGGTACACCTCCAATTCAGTACACCTCCTATCAGAAGCTAATTGGCTAATTGTCTAAAGGCTTGACATAATTTTCTGGAATTTTCCAAGCTGCTTATAGACACAGTTAACTTAATGTAAACTTCTGACCCACTGGAATTGTGATATAGTCAATTAAAAGTGAAACAATCTGTCTGTAAACAATTGTTTGAAATGTACTTGTGTCATGCACAAACCAGATGTCCTAAACGACTTGCCAAAACTATAGTTTGCTAATATTATATTTGTGGAGAGGTTAAAAATTTTAGTTTTAATGACTTCAACCTAAGTGTATGTAAACTTCTGATTTCAACTGTAAGTTGTTAAATGAGCTCATGGATTCAAGATAATAACTTAAATGATCATTTATTATTATTGATAACCATAAAGATACTAATTATTAATTAAAGATTTATCGTGAACACGCGGTAAAATAAATGCCATTTGATGTTACACGCAAATCACAAAGATGGTGACAATCATCAAACACATCGAGTAAAAAAATAGTTTTTAATTATTGCTGCATGATAACTTAAAGTGACTACAAACACACCAAACAACAGCATAAATAAAAGCAGCAAACAGTAAAAAGAAAATGAAAAGATAGTGACAATAATATTTGCATAATTTATTCATGCCACAGTGCATGCTGGGAATTCTTGAATTATGTACCCGCTAACGGCTAGAACGATCGAATATAAAAATAGCATGTAACTATAACATGTTATATAAATAAAGCATGTTAGTTTATATGTGAAATGAACTACTAAATGAAGAATAACATTAGCTGCGTGAGCATTTAAAGTAATATATTGATTATTAACAGTTTGCATATATTGTAGGTGCACAACAGAGAGGCCAGACTGCTCATGTCTGTACTTATATGAGCCTATTATTATCATCCCATTTGTTACCTAATATTACATATTTATACACATATTACACAGATTACACAGAAGGAAAGGCTCCTCATTACCATGGATAGGTCAGTGTGCTAGTCTTAGTAATAATAATAATAATTATAAATTAATGTATTTATGAAAAATAAATACTAGCTGAAACACATCTTGAAACTTTAAACGGCCACTGTTGATGTCTAATAGATTCTACCTTTAGATTATTTCATATGAAACTGAAACATTTTGTCAAAATATAACGGTTACTTTTACTCCTGTAAAATCCTGAAACAAATTTGTAAAGGTGATGTGTGTAATTATTAATATTTTTCACTATTTTGGTAAAGGGGCACATCGGGCTTTAAGTAGTGCATGGGGGGCCACGTTGTAATGCTTTTGAGATACAATGTTCTGCATTGATTTGGTTTTTGTAACTTTTAAGCCCAGAAATAGTTGTGAACTCAATTTTCTGAAGTGTATCTGTGACTAATGGGACTATTCTGCAATTGCCTAAAGTATTATATTGCTCTCAAAGATAGATACTTTTCTATCAGGAATTACAAAACTCAATAAAGGCAGAGATTATACATTTATTTTGCCAACTCTACTTCCCTGTTAATTTATTATTCAGTTTTACTAATAATAAAAAAAATAAACTTTATAGAACGTTTAATGTTTCTCGCAAAGCCGTTTATGCTAAAAGTGTAATAATGTGTTTCTCCTCGATGGTTTTCAACACTCAACAGAATAACACAGGCTGCATGAATATGATAAATAATTACTGCAAGAGTTACATTAACATACAGGTGCGAAGGGACTTCGGCGTTTCTAAATTGCACAAATAAAAAATACATTTACATATTCGTCTCTGGCTTGCAATATTTTCAAACATAAATTTTCCGAGGGTGAAATCCGTTGCCTGCCTGTTAACATTGAAGATAAAAAATTATAATAAAATAAGTGAATTGTAAAGTATTTGTCTTTGTTTGAATAACTACTCAACCCTACCTTACACATTAATACTGGAAAAAGAGCCCCTTTGGTGTAAAAACACATTAAGTCATTTTACGGCGGGATTTAGAATGATGACCATTCACCGTAAATAAGGGCTCCCCCTCCCAACAGAAGCCAATTTAACCACTGGTTACATGTGGCCAAATATCTTTAGAACTATTAATTTTCTTTATTTTTCTTTATATCTCTCAACCTTTTCCTCTGTTGATCTGCATCACAGATGCACACAAACACGCACGCACGCACACACATACACACGCACGCATACACACACACACACGCACACTTAAACACACGCACTTACACGCGCACGCATACACGCACACACACATACAGACACACACACACAAACACACACACATAGACACACACGCACGCACGCACACACATACACACGCACTTACACGCGCACGCACACACATACACACACGCACACACACATACATACACACAAACACACACACACACATAGACACACACGCACATAGACACACACGCACGCACACACACACACACACACGACACACACGCACGCACACACACACATACACACACGCACGCACACACACGCGCACACACATACATACACGCACACACATACATACACATACACACACGCACACACATACATACACACACACAGGCGCGCACACACATACACGCACGCGCACACACACACACACACATAAACATACACACGCACACACATACATAAACACTTACATACATACACGAACACATACATAAACATACACACGCACACACACACACACGCGCGCGCGCGCGCACACACACACACACACACACACACATAAACACACACACACACACACACACACAATTGGCCATGAGTCATAACTGACTCATTCCTGGCCAATTTAATTACATGAGGATGTTCTCGTGAATTGTTTCTCTAATAATGTTGAAAACCTTTGAAATTTAGCCAGGATTGTCAATTAACAGATACAAAAACCGACATCGTGGCTACGTCAGCAATTATTTTCTTGCCTATATTAATTGGAATGTAGTTATCTGAAATGGCATGCTGGCACATCGTCCTTTGAACAATTAAGACCATGAAATTAACATTTTACAAAACAATAAAGTATTTATAATTTTAACATAGCCTACTGCTTCTGTGCTTCAAAGCAATGAGCAAGCTGGTGGTTCTGGACTGGCATATATTTGGCTCTCACGGACATGCGTGATGATGACATGCAATGCCATGGAGGGTTTCTCAGAGCGCTTCACCGCAGCGCAAAAGCAGTCTCAAGCGATGAAACACTTTCTACCAAAGATAAGTAGCACTTCCACTTTCCAGGTGTTGTGCCTCATTCCGACTGCCCAGTTGAAGCCTACCCCCTTCGCGTGCACGCGCACAGTACCGCCATGTTTCCACGTGACGGCAGTAAAGTGGGAATTTCGTCTTTACTCAACCCATCTGAAAATTCAGTTAGGATTACATGTTATACATTTTCCAGTAGATGACAACACAGACCCAAACATTTAATTCAAAGGATTTCAAACGTCATTGCCCTACGACCTTAAGCAGGGCCGGCCCAAGCCTTTATGGGGCCCTAAGCAGAATTTGATTTGGGGGCCCCTCGGTGCCGCCAATATGACTGAATATTGTCAATGCTTGATTATTCGCACACTATAAATCTAACACACCCCTTATCAATTTTATTAGTTGTAGCTGTGTTGCTTACAACATACCAATGTCTGCCTGGCATGATTTTACCCTTCTACGGTTTTAAATGTGACAGTAGCACACCTATATTTACCCAATCTTGCTGTCCATCTGTTACCAATTTTGTGTACTCCCTACAGAACAATTAGCAGCAGAAGCTGTAGACAGTATCATTTCTTTTTAAATAAGTGAGCAGCTCCTCTTACATTATTTCCCCATTAATGAACTTTCTGTAGGTGTAGTGGAAGCTTCGGCCATCAGGTTTTTCAGGGAATGTGAAGTTTTACTTTATAGCCAGTGACCCTCTGCTTACCAGATCAGTCCTTTCTGAGTCAGACAGGATAGATGACCACATCAGTGGATGTACATGCTGGGAAGTGCTCCTCGCCTGCAGAGGATGGACCTGATGAAAGATGAAAATAATAATAAAAGCTAGCCATGTTAGATGTAATGCAACTGTCTGTCAAAAACAAAGGCATGGTTTATCCATATAAATATAATGATCTGGGATTGTTGAAAAATCATCATCAGCTGTAGCACTGGCACTTGGGGCAGGTGGCGTTCGTTGTGCCCCACGTCCAAAATATTTCAACAGTGCTCCTAGGGATGTTTCATAAGAGTACATATTTGACAGAATATTTGACAAAATATGTTATTTTCTCAACACAAATTATTATACACAGCAGCAAGCCATCTGTACACCTAAACAGCAACTCTTAATCTATAACTAGCTAACTGAGGCATAATGATATTGGAATATAATAGCAAAGACCCCCAAATGGTAGACTAATGTAAATAATGTTAAGTTCTTATCAGTACAAAGTTTATGGAACAGAAGCTTATTTTTATTACAAAAAATATATACACAGTAAAGTTATTTTTACACAGAAGACAAAAACGTTCATCTAAACTTGCTAAGTAATATGTTGTACTATAATATATTAAGATGTCAAGGCTATTTACTGATGTTTAATCAAACTTTCCTAAAAAGCAGATATGCTACAAAGGCTATGTTAACTAACTAGCCAGCTAATGTTAGCTCTTAACAGCCTAGCTACTTAACATACCTTTATCATGCTGTTTTTTCTCTTCCTCTTTTTTTCTTCTTTTCCTTTTCTTTGCACCAGAGGATATGTCCTTTTTTGTGACATTGCTGTTTTGCTGTCTGAATGTGCTTGCATCCTGCAGCCTGTTAACATAATATTGCATTTAATATTGCATTGTCCATTGACAGTATAATCACAAAAAAAAAAAAAAAAAAAGTATGTGCTCTTGGGGGCCCCCTGGTGGCCACCGGGCCCTAAGCAGCCGCTTAGTTCGCTTATGCCTTGGGCCGGCTCTGACCTTAAGGAAACATTTATTTGTGCCTCTACACCACTCGTGTAACAAGTCAATTCTAGGTCTTTTTTTCTGCTTATTACGTTAAAACAGTATGTAGCCTACAGGTAGATTTTACACTAAGGTGTCACATGCTTTAAACATTTTAATTCGTTTGTCAATTATTTAATTTGCATGATAATGAATCATGTTACTGGTATTATATCTAAAACATAACAAATTGTGCATGTAGTAGATACAATAAATGGTGGAAATACATAATATAGCTTTATTTCTACTGCACCTTTCAGCATTTAAGCAATACATTCTTAACAAATGAATACGAGAAATCTACACAATTGCATAACAAAAACAACATAAACAAACATGAATTCATATAAAAAAATAACTATATATATATATATATATATATATATATATATATATATATATATAGTCTTAATATTCAAGGGGTGTTAAATGGGCAGGGTCATTGTTACCCACCTGCCTGATGCCCCCATTCTTCAGAATGGAAAGAAAGGTTTAGTGTACTGACACAAGTAGCACTGTGTGTCCCATAACATATCTTATACTATTTATTTAAAAAAAAAAATAATTCTTGGTTATTTTGAATGTATTTTTAGCATACAGTAAGTGCACACACACACACACACACATCCAATGTCAACCCACAAATAATGGCATTGCTTTATATTATTTGAGCAGGCAAGACATAGAAACACAACAAAAGGAAAATGAAACATTAAACATGCAGAATTAAAAAACAAACATGACAGTAATACCAAACATAGATAACATTAAGCCGTGCCTTGTTCCTGCCTCCCTCATTGTTCTGCAGATGCCCAAAATGTCATAAAAAATAGGTACAGTGCATTGACACAAACAGCACTGTATGTCCCATAACACGTTTGATTCTATTGTCTTAAACTGTTATATTATTCAGGGGGGTACTATCCAGGCAGGACAATTTTTACACCTCTGCCTGGATTCTGCCTCCCTCAATATTCTGCATGGATTCCCAAAAAGTCCTAAAAATAGGTACGGTGCATTGACATCGATGGCCATGGCATCCCCCACCGTAGCATCGCACGTCACACACCACAACACTATTTTGCAGGACCCATCCACACACATTACCCGCAATACATTTTTAAAACCAGGCCAACTGGTTCCCAGAATTAGTGGATGGGTGAGGCGGGAATTAACCGCAGCCTCGACTATATGCCTTTATCCCCTGAATCGTATCTCAATGGTAACCACTGGATACTTGTGAATGTCCCCATGCACACACCTCACCCATTTATTTCCGATCCAACGCACCGACTTGCACCAAGCGTTGGTGGATAGAGGTTTGAGAACAACCTGTATCCACAAAAGCTTGATGTGTATCCCCTTTTACTCTTACCGGTATCCAATATGCCCCTTGCCCGATCGGGGGTGGCCTGTGGAGCATTGGGGTTCTGGACCGGTGTCCCCACCTCATCACCGGACACTGATCCTGACTGTGTCCAGTTTCCCCACAGCTCCAACAGACCAGCCCAGGCCTTACTTCCACACACGTGGGGGTGGTCTCACCAACCTGGGTGGAATAGCGGAGGGAGACAGGGGGAGTAGGAGGGGCAGACAAGGGCAGGGGTCAATAGGACCGGGAATGGGGTTTGGGTGGGGCTCCTCCACACTTCAGAGAAGCCGGAACTGGGAGGGACTGGGAGGGATGGAGTGGGGGGGCGACAACATGAGACACAGGGTTTGGAGAGAGAGCAGAAAGAGAAGAGGGAAAACAAAAAAACTTGATCGCTGCCTCCTGGAAATGCCGCCATGTAGTCATCTCCTCCAGTGATGCCAGGCGGTAGCATCCCTCATGGAAGCTAAATCACATATAGTTAAGTTTAGAACTAAAGCACATAACTGATAATCAGAAGGTCGCTGGTTCGATCCCCACGGCCACCACCATTGTGTCCTTGAGCAAGGCACTTAACTCCAGGTTGCTCCTGGGGAGATTGTCCCTGTAATAAGTGCATTGTAAGTCACTTTGGATAAAAGCGTCTGCCAAATACATAAATGTAAATGTAAATGTAAAGCCACCATTAAACCTAGAAAAGGCCATGTGCTTAAGGTTTTATCAACGCCCTTCAGGGCCCTTATTAGGGTTGGGCTACCGACTATAATCAACACAGCTACCAAATAAAATGCATTTGAACTGCCCCTTTAAAAGTCATAAGCACTCCCATAAAAAAAAAAAAAAAAATACTTTACCAACCATGTTGTGAGAGGGTTAATAAACCATGTGTTCATATGGTTCATAGAGATCCTAGACTACATTTGTTTCCATCTGGCATCCGCCATGTGGGACTATTCATATATACTTAAATGTGACTTATGATTCATCGGCCTGTGTACTTTGACTCTTCATGAACATCTCTATTTAGTGTTATAACTCTGGGGGTGTGATGTCACGTAGTTCGGCATGATGGGATATCATTCCCCATGCTTACAGCAATGTCGAGTGAACTGAATCGAAAGGGAATGCCTCCGGTTACACATGTAACCTCTGTTCCCTAAAATGAAGGGAACGAGGCCATGCAAAAGCTGGCCGTACTACTACTTCAGAGTTTCATAATACAGCAGGGCTCAGACACCACTGCCAATCAGAGGACTGGCATGATTGTATAAGGGTTTCAGCAAGGTCATGTAGAAGGACACTCCCCATAGTGCTTACAGCAATGTCTCGTTCCCTTCATCTCAGGGTTAGATGTGTCTCTAGGTTACATGTGTACAGTAACACATGTAGACGTTTTGCTGCTTAGGAAAGCCCCATTCTTATAGTGCTGCTGTCACTTTAAGAGATGATGTAATGTGTTAAGTTTGTTTTAGCTCTCCAGCTGATCAGCCCGAAGAAGCGCTGCTTGGTGCAGGAGACTCTCTCGGAGGATGGAGTTTTTCATAGGAAACCCCTTTTCTACACATGTGGGTCAACTTATAGGTGAGTATCACACTGTACGCGTTTAATGAATCAAACGAACACGTTACCGCGAGCTTCAATTCAGCACACTAGAACTTGAAGTATACTTGAACTTGATGTTTTGGATACGACTGCGTAATATTTACATCGATGTGAACAAACCTGCCTTTATATTTGTGGACGTATTTATTTACGAGACAAACGTGAACACGACGTATACATCATTTAATCAATAATGACAGCAAAGGAGACGATTAAATTGGATTGACACCTCATTCGTGCAATCCAAAATCGAAGGCGGGCTCAAAGGCTCCTTACCGTACTCATGATTGGAGTAAGTGCGTGTCAATCAAATGCTATCTACAAATAGTAATAAAGGAAGGCGGGACCAGGGGTTTGTTAGGAAGTTATGTACCTTAATAACGAATATAGCTACTTTATATGTACTTAGAATTTAACAAATGTACCTTTATATTTATGGCTAATTTACTTAGAGGATTAATATGAACCTGTATACATAATTTGATCAAATATGATGGCAAAGGCGCGATTAAATTTGAGTGACAGCTCGTTCGTTCAATCAAATGTCGAAGGCGGGCTCAAATTCCCTTACCGTACTCATGATTGGAGTACATGCTTGTCAATCAATCGCTATTCCTCAAATAGTAATAAAGGAAGGCGGGACAAGGGGTTTGTTAGGAAGTTGCAGGTCTTCCTAATAACGTTTTTTTTTTTTTTTTGCTTATTCAGAAAAGGACTATTTAAACTAGATAACTGAAACGGTTACGTTAGCCCAGTAAAACTCATTCCAGAACAAACTTGTTTTCGCTCAGAAACGCAATATTGATGGAATTTTCCATCGCTTTCAAGTGGCGTCTTCTTTATGTTTTCTTAATAGTGTTATTGCAACTATAATCTCATCTAAATAGGCCGCACGCAGCAATTAGGGAGGGAGTGGGACTGCTCCAGCTAAACACCCTGATAATGACAAACATCTAAAATAATTTACACAATGTTTCTGCTCATTCCAGATTGCTATCCCTTAAGTTTTATTTAGCCTGAATAAACTTAAAGGACTAGTTCTGTCATTATTTACTCACCTACATGTCGCTCACCTACCTGCGGTTGTTTTTTGTCTGTGGAATACTAAAGGAGATTTATGTGTGAACTATTCCTTTATATAAAAATAAGTTATTAGTCACATTTTACAATGACACAGGCAGTGTAATGATGGAACTTGCCCTTTTATACTGTTGAAAAGCCTGTTTTCCCTGTCCAGATGCTGAGCATTGTAAGCTAAACAGCAAGTCATGAAAAAGTCAGTCATGTAAATCACAGCGAGTCTTAACATGTGTATCAAAGCTGTTACAAATGTGGATGGGATTTCTGTAATCCATCATAAGTTACTGCAATTCTAAGAATTATTTGAAGTTGTTCTGGGCTCTTGATAACAACAAGGTGTTATTATTAATATTATGTCAACATAAGTTCAGTGCTTGTAACGCAACGTTATTGTTGTGGAGACATAAACCACTGCGCTGATGGGTAAGATAGCAATAATGCCAGTCGAATCAGTGCTTTTGTTTGTACACTATGTGCATGTGACTGTATGTTGTTTGAATACCAAAAGTAAGATCATTGTAAATTAATGATGTGTTTGCAAATGATTATGGTGACAAGGAACTGTACTTGTTTATTGCTCGCACTTTTGACATTTAATCATTTGCAAATTGGAATTTCACTAGATAAACAACCACGAGCCCGCTGTGGGAAAGGCGCTAAATTTTTAAAATGTGTTGTGGCAGCAGGGGCGTGGTCAAGCGCCCGTCCATAGAGAGAGTCTGGGTCCAGAAAGTTATTATTGTGAAGCTGGAGAATTAATGTTGTGAAGCTGTAAGCACTGAAGTGTGTTCATTAAAAATCCTTACCTGTGAGTGGAGCAACCTGCCTGTAATTGTGTTTTTAACATTTTGAGTAAATGACAGATCATTGTGAAAATGTTCCCAGGTGTGCTGAGTGACTCCAGTCAGGCTTCCTAAGCAATCAATTGGCCCGGTTGCTAGGGTGGAGAGTCACATTGGGTTAAACACTTCGTGGTCGCAAAATGTGGTTCGCTCTCGGTGGGGCGTGTGGTGAGTTGAGCGTGGATGCCGCGGAGAATAGCATGAGCCTCCACATGCGCTAGGTCTCCGCGGTAATGCGCTCAATAAGCCATGCGATAAGATTGACAGTCTCACACGCAGAGGAAACTGATATTCATCATCCGCCACCCAGATTGAGTCACTACGCCACCACGAGGACGTAGAGCGCATTGGGAATTAGGCATTTCAAATTGGGGAGAAAAGGAGAGAAAATAAATGTGTGAACATGTATCAGAAATTATGGCTTTTACTAGTTAAAGTTAAAAAAATTTATATCTATAATTTTTAAGGAAATTCCACGAGTAATTACATTTAATTTTATTAATTTTTTATATCAAGAATGAACATTTTTACTTGTGCAAACCTAATCTCTTGAATAAAATCATTAGCATTTTCACTAGCAGTAATTACATTGCTGATTTTATGTATTAATGTTTTAACTAGTGAAAATTGAATTTTGAAATTTATAGATATCTATTATTCATATCCTGCACATAATTAAATGTCAAAAAAGGCTTCTGATACTTCTAAGCTTGCCACAGTGGTTCATAGAGCTACATGAATATCTGCCCAACCTACAGGCCATATAGAGGTTTGCCTATGGCCGGCATTGATATGGGGGCCCCCAAATAGTGCATTTCTATGAACAACATGGAAAAACAACATATTAATTCTAAGATTAACTGAAAAGGGGGGTGGGTGCTTTGAATCTGAACTTTTCAGAGATGACCATCACTTCTGCATTTATGTTACATAAAATAACAAAATAAGGCATAAATCATTCGCATTGAAAATTAGTGCCCCCCCCCCCAGAGGTAATGCGGTTGAAATATTTATTTCAAAGTAAAAGTTCTTCACATAGCAAATCAATGGAGAAGTCATATATGAAATGAAAGCTCTCATTCTCAAGAATATGTCAGTACAGTTAATTTTGTTCCCCTAATACCACAGTTCAAAAGACTTTCAAAATAATCACAAAAAATATATATGATTTCTGTAAGTCATCAAATACAAATGTCACTTTTATGCTCTGACAACTGCTGCTGTAAGCTACAAACGTTATATCTGCTTTAACTTTAGGAAGTTCTCTAAAAATATGGTTTACTTGTCTGTGAGCTTGTGAATAATGTTATTGTTATGTCTTAAATGTCCAGAACAAAATTTACCATCCAGATGGAAAAGCATGCTAAACAATTCATCAGAAAATATGTTTTTGACTATTGATGATAAAATATTTTATCTCTGCTTTCTAATGACACAAATATTGAGCTTCTAGTCCACTCAGAGGCTACGAAATTCAATGAAACAACAAGGGTGGTTCTTGAACTGAAAATTAGACTGAAAGTCTATGGACGAGCACATCTGTGAGGGCCAAAATGTGTTACATTTCAGATCTGTATATTGTGATGGAATGTGATTTGTTTTGCAATTAGCCCTGAATATCTTTATTAGCCTATTTGTTTTGGGGTAGATCTATGAATAAGCAAAGATTTGAATGTCATCGCCATTATTTTCAACCAGTGTCATTGCATTCTTGGATAAAATAGCCCTTTTTGTGTGTCTGATTGTTGTTTGGTGTCTCGCTCAGAACATGCCACCAGTTCTTCTCTCCCATCAGAAGACTGGGGCCTCAACATGGAGATCTGTGACATAGTCAACGAAACAGAGGATGGGTATGTATGCCGAGGGCAGATGTGTGTTTATACAGCCATGGCAATCAAATGTATTGCATTATTGCATTAGATAACAAAATATTCAACGATCTGGCATCTACAAACTATTTAATTTGCCTACTTTTACTCAACCATTAACAAGGTAATTTTAGTGAATATATATATGAACATGTTCCACTAACATTTGACAACCAGAAAGTGTTCAAATTCTACTTTTTGCCTAATGCAATATGGCATTCAATACATTTAAGTGTAGATTAAGTGTCCGAATACTATTTTGGGGATACTGTGAATCTAAATATCTATTTATGCCACTTTTGATTTCATTTTGAGCTTCTAGTTTGTATAACATTTCAACTTTTTTGTTGCTATTCTGTTTTGTAGGCCTAAAGATGCAATAAGAGCAATAAAGAAGAGGATTTTGGGAAACAGGAATTTTAAAGAGGTTATGCTAGCATTGAGTGTAAGTCAACATCACCAATGCCATATGGTAACGGTATTCAAAGCGCTTTACACTGCATCTCATTCACCCATTCACGCACCAATGGTGGCAGAGTTGCTATGTAAGGTGCTAGCCTGCCATTGGGAGTAACTTGGGGTTCAGTGTCTTGCCCAAGGACACTTCGGTATGTGGAGTCGTGTGGGCTGGGAATCGACCCACCAACCCTGCAATTAGTGGCTGACCCGCTCTACCAACTGAGCCACAGCCGCCCCATATATAATACAATACTTATCCTATCCAAGTTTAATTTTTAGAGACAACTATAAGTGAGACATTCGCAGGTTAATTTCCACAACAGTGTAAAGACAATCAAAACATTGCTCTATTTGTTTGAGCATCCCGACCTGTCTGACACAGCAACATTAGCTCAACCAGTGGTGTGCATTTGGGGCAGGACTATCTAGGCTTTGAAGTATTATTTACATGTATTATTATATTTACTTTGGTTTTGCTGCAGGTACTGGAGGCCTGCGTTAAGAACTGCGGCCACAAATTTCACATCTACATCTCCACCAGAGACTTTGTGGAAAACGTTTTAGTCCAGACCCTCCTGCCTAAAAACAATCCTCCAATGATTCTTCAGGACAGAGTGCTGAGCATGATACAGGTCCAAAAAACAAATAAGTCTTGTTCAGGTCAACTGGTGCTCAGAATAAATGTATTTTATGTGGTTTATATTTTTGCCTGTATGCTGATGTGTGGAGTATTCAGACAAAGCACAGGGTGTGTCTGTCATCTAATCCTATCTTGTGCTCTCACTAGGCGTGGTCTGATGCCTTTCGTAGCTGTCCAGATCTGACGGGTGTTGTGACCGTGTATGAGGATCTCAGGAGAAAAGGAGTGGAGTTTCCCATGACAGAACTGAATGGATATTCCCCTATTCACACTCCCGAAAGGGTACTTGTGCACGTTCAAATACACATTAACCAATGTTGCATTCATTGTTTTTAGAGCAATATACTGCAACAGTGTTCCAATGTTTCATTCATTGTTTTTAGAACAATAGACTGCAACAGTGTTCCAATGTTTCATTCATTGTTTTTAGAACAATAGACTGCAACAGTGTTCCAATGCAACAGTGTTTCAATGTTTCATTCATTGTTTTTAGAACAATAGACTGCAACAGTGTTCCAATGTTTCATACATTGTTTTTAGAACAATAGACTGCAACAGTGTTCCAATGCAACAGTGTTTCAATGTTTCATTCATTGTTTTTAGAACAATAGACTGCAACAGTGTTCCAATGGAACAGTGTTCCAATGTTTCATTCATTGTTTTTAGAGCAATAGACTGCAACAGTGTTCCAATGCAACAGTGTTCCAATGTTTCATTCATTGTTTTTAGAGCAATAGACTGCAACAGTGTTCCAATGCAACAGTGTTCCAATGTTTCATTCATTGTTTTTAGAGCAATAGACTGCAAAAGTGTTCCAATGCAACAGTGTTTCAATGTTTCATTCATTGTTTTTAGAACAATAGACTGCAACAGTGTTCCAATGGAACAGTGTTCCAATGTTTCATTCATTGTTTTTAGAGCAATAGACTGCAACAGTGTTCCAATGTTTCATTCATTGTTTTTAGAGCAATAGACTGCAACAGTGTTCCAATGCAACAGTGTTCCAATGTTTCATTCATTGTTCTTAGAGCAATAGACTGCAACAGTGTTCCAATGCAACAGTGTTCCAATGTTTCATTCATTGTTTTTAGAGCAATAGACTGCAACAGTGTTCCAATGCAACAGTGTTCCAATGTTTCATTCATTGTTTTAGAGCAATAGACTGCAATAGTGTTCCAATGCAACAGTGTTCCAATGTTTCATTCATTGTTTTTAGAGCAATAGACTGCAACAGTCTAGTTCCGGCTGAAAAATCCCATTCTGTTTCTCCATAGGCAAATTTAGTTTTAACAATAACTTATAAAACTTTAAAGACAGATCTACAGTGAGCTCCGAGGTTGTTAATTGATAGTATATGCTTCTGTTGAAGCCATCAGTCTGAGTCATTTCAAACAATTGTGTTTAATAGTGTAATTTCTGGTGAAGAACTACACTACCCATGATCCTCAAAGAGAAGATCAACAAACCGCAGAAAAAGATCTCTGTAGTGACCGCCCACTTACATGACGCATTGCAATTAATGCAATCAAGTTGGTCTCCATACGCTCCCCATCTCAAACAACTTTAAATCAATAGTTTTATATTTTTCTATCGTTTGTAATTTGATTACGTCATTCACAATGCTTTGTGGGATTGTAGCTCATTCTCTCATGAAAGATATTAAGTACAAAGTCTTGTCTCCTTTGTCTTTTTGTCCAGTTTTCAAATACTTTTTTGCTTCAAGTCATATTTAAATTGACCTCAGATTTGGTTGTTTTGGTTCATGACTTATTACTCTTTTGTGAAGGGTTCATTGTGAAAAAAATGAAAGGGGAAAATCCATCCAAAACAAAATAGCTGAAAAAGTGGGCGGGCACTGTTGCGCTCTTTCGAGTAATTGTGTCAATGTTCACCTTTTAAAAACATTTATGAATGACAGTAAAGACTATCACAAAAATGTAACATCGTGACCATTATTTCAACCAAAATACCACGAATACTACAATTATTGTATCTACTGTAAAACAATAATAAGTAAAAATGGATAACCTTCAGATAACAGTCGCGGCTAATACCACAACTGATCACAGTTTTATTGTTGTAACAACTAAACTTTTACATTTGCTAAAGAAAACATGAGTGGTGTGCATGCCTGTGTAAATTTGCTGCCACAATGCTAGCGTGTTCTGGATGGTTTCTAGGTAGTTGCTTACAGGCCCAAATAGGGTTTCATCACTTCTTGTTAAGCAATTACAGGATGCTTGTGCATTTTGTGCGCTTCAGTATGGGACATTGGTCCACATAGACCCAAGTCGAAAGAGCCCAGCCCTAAGTCTTCTGATCCCTAGCTACAGTATAGCTCGATTTTATTGGCTGGCAGGTAACCATCATAAATCTGATCGCTTAGAAATGTATGCATGTAAAAATCGGAACAGTAGGTTTTAGGCGCAGTCACATAAACCTTTGCACGGCGAAATACCGTGGGCTAAGATGGTGAGGGGGGGATGCTGAGCGTGTGTGAAATCACCCAAAATATAACCGCCAAGCAGCCTCTTTTTGTTGCTGCTCTTCATTCTCTGGCAGAGTGAAGTTGAAAAGAAACTCACGGTTAAAATTATATCCTTGTCATTGTCCGAAAGTTCACCGCAAAGTTTACCAAACTTGAACTCCACGCAAAATCCACAAGGGAGAAAATTATTAGCCACTGGATGTCCATTACCCGAACTTCATGATAAGCACTGATGACTGTATTTTGCATGCAATATTTTGCCACGCAAAGGTATGTGTGACCGCGCCTTTATCTTTTCTGCTATAATCAGTCTGTGCTTACTGAAATTCGAAACACTGCCCCCAGTGGCCAAAGTGGAAAGTGTTGTTGGGCTTATGGGTACACTTGAGCTCAATTTTCAGGTGTAATGTCCACGGAGGGGTGCCAAAAGCGAGTTTTTCAGCTGTACAGGCAGTAATACTTTAAACAGCAAACCTAAATCTATCCATCAATGGTGTAAAAATGGAATGTTAGAGAGAAAAACGCAACATCAATTACTTCGAGGTGCCAATGCGGGATCCGAACATGGGTCTTCGACGCGTCTGACGCAGTACTCTTTCAGCCGTGCCACAGGGGACGGTAAACACTCCGGAGCCGATGCAGAAATGTCTGATAGGAGATGGCACTATTCAAAGAGTCAGCATAACGTTACCAATCATAGAGTATTAGATCTCTCGGAAACAACATGCCGACTTCCCGTGTGATCATGTTGATAAAGTACGTTCAATACATTCCCGGACATACTTCATCTTGGAACATGGGCATTGTTTTGTGATCCAAATATAAGACTTGGTAACAACAACCGAAAAATGTATGTACTCAAACAAGCACAATTTAAGCACAAGGAACAACTTTCTTGAGCCATCTAGTTTCCAGTTGATTTGCACCTACTCTTTTATGAATACTGAGGATTCAGACACCCTACTTCACTGGCATACTGTGTTTGGCATACTATTTAGTAGGGAAGTATGCATATTTGGACCCAGCCTTATTGTTGACGGTTGGTTTAAATCCCTAACTCTAACTATGAGTACCGGTAATAATAATAGTGGTTCTTGCAAGGGCAACCACTAATAAATGTAGTAACTATGGTATTTTGGTGGCATACCAAACTATCTTTATAGATCCTCTCAAGAGTGCTTGTATGAAATATGATTTATGTCTTTGTCCCCTGCTTTGGTTTTATTTATTAATTTATGAATGTTTGACTCCAACAGAGCGTTGACACCATGTCTCCGGTAACAGCACATGCAGAACAGCACCCAGTCAAAGCCTCACAACCACAGAATACAGAGACTCCCCTCACATTGTCACCTCAACAGGTAAAACACAAGTAGTACTGCAGACTAAAGGGTGTGTAGGGCTGTAACATTTTGGATTTAAGGAATGAACAACTTGCCTTTGGCTAACCTGACTAAAACAAGAGAAACCAGTCAGAGATGTATTGCATAGTTGTAGACAAACAACAAAAATGTCAAAGTTTTGATTAGTAGAACATACTTCCATTTGTGTCATTTTATAATTTTGATGACTTCACTATTATTCTTAAATGTGGAAAATGGCACAAATATAGAACGAGTAGGTGTGACCAAATTTTGACTAATAGTTTAGGTCTGAGAAGTGGTATTTACCATTTATTGTTGATTTGGTACTTATGGATTCAACAAGTGGCTGTGTTTCAGAGTAAGCAGTTGAAGGCCGAAATGGAGGTGGTACGAACTAATCTTTCTGTGATGTCAGAAATGATGTCACAGATGGAACCCGGAAGCATTCAGCATTCCGACACAGAACTGCTGCAGGTTGGAATCGCACAAACACACTCTATCTTTCTCCAGAATGTACACCCATTTTTGTTTTTAAAGAGACAGTTGACCCAAAAATGAAAATCCTGTCATCATTTTCTCACCCTCATGCTGTTCCAAACCCATTTGACTTTCCTTTTCCACGGAACACAAAAGTAGAGTATTCGCTTGTATTTAGGGCTGTCAAACAATTACAATTTTAAATCAAATAAATTGCATGATGTGCTGACTAATTAGAATTAATCGCAGTTAATCCCATATCAATATTTACTGAGAAATGCCCCCAAATAAAGGTCATTTAGATTAGAATGTTTCAAATAAAAATAATATATGTAATAAATATTATAATTCAGAATTCAAATGCAATGTATATACTGTATATATTAGTGCTGTTAATCAATAAAAAAGTTTAATTGCGATTGATCACATAATATTTGTAGTTAATCGCAGATTTTGTAAGTGTCGAAATTTGACACCGTATGTACTCCTTTTCCTGTCAAAATGCATTTATTTCAATCTTAGGGAAGAAAACAAAACAATATGTAACAATATAATACTTTATTAACATTTTCCAAACAAAGCTTTATACAGTATTAAGATAGAAATGCACTAAAATTCAAGTAACATTAAACATTTCCAAAAGTCTAAGTGGGAGATGGAATAGGCTGAAAAATACTTTCAGTATTCAGTAAAGTCCCACCTGGGCTTGTTTTGTATATCTAACAGTGTTAGAGGTCCTTTTTCCATCATTTTATCACTGACAGGAGAGCACGATTGTGTATGTGTGTTGTGAAGTGTGTTCGTCAGTGTAATGTGATATAAGATAATCACATGCATTAACTCGTTAATACTTACAGCTCTAATTATAACAGTATGTATATTGTGGCAACAAAAAGTGGCTTTAGAGTCAAAATATTGTTTGTTATTGAACATAAACCATTTATTGGCCTACTTCCATCTGCTGTATTTTTTATTGTTGGTCTATGTACTCATGCATCGGTCTTTGGTTGTGTCACATCTCACTACTTCTCAGAGCCTCTAGTCATATTTATTTGGATGATATGTATATAAACATAGATTGAAACGTTGAAAAACACATCTCAAGATCCCTGCATTCTTTTGTGCTTGGTCCAGCTATCTTTGAGCGAAAAAGCATGTCTGTTAAGGCTCTGCTGGCTGTTACTCTCATTGGCTTGATGAAGCATGTTGCCTGTTGACCGCCCTCTACTGCATCAAGGTGGTAGTTCAAGCTTGAATTGCACTGATGGTTGGACCATTCCCTTATTACAGAAGTTATTTGCAGGTCGTAGGCATGATTAATTGTGTTCATGTTTTTATATCATTAATGAAAGTGCATGGTGACTGAGGTTAATATTCTGCCATACATCTACTTTTGTGTTCAGCCTAAGAAAGGAAGTCATGCAGGTTTGGAACAGAGTAAATGATGACAGAATTTTCATTTTTGGGTGAATAATCCCTGTCCTTTTTTCTCTCTACTCCCCTTCACTCTTCTGGCCAGTAGCACCTCTACTCCATGTGCAAAGATATGCAAGGCCGAATGGTGGACCTCATACCCAGGCTGACCGATGAAAAACTTACAGAGCAGTTACTGATGGTCAATGATGACATGAACAATACCTTTGAACAATATCACAGGTTAGAGGCAAAATCATCTCTTTTATGATGCAATGCCATGAAGTTATACATGTGTTGTGAGCGTCAGTTAATACTTTGTGTGTAAATGCTCATTTAATAAATGCACAAGGGAACCTACAAGGCATGCATGTCTTGCATGTGCATAATTGTGCACACTTTTTACCCCTTATTCACCATAACATAATATACCATACAGTGTAAATTATATTTTTAATAAGGTAAACAATAAATAAACAAACAATCATTTTTAAGGGGTCGTTTCATGCATTTTTTTATGGATAAAGACAAATATTAGGAAACATCAGATCTATGATAGGAGAGCTAATTTATAATAATGTCACAGAATTGAGATGTCAAACATCCTACATAAGATTAATTTACATACTTGTCTTACTAGTGTTACCCAACGTCTCTCTTGTTTAGATTTGAAGGACATCTGAACAGACAGAGCAATGCAGAATCTGTAAGAATGCATATATTTAATATTAAATGCACTATAATGATCAATGGTTGCTAGATTCATTTATAATGTATATTGTATGTGCATAACATTTCTTTGTTTTACTTCAGAGCCCAGTTTACTCAAACCTCATTGACTTGGGTGCTGCTTTGGAAACTCCAAACCAGTCTAAGGCAGCAAATACTGCTCATAGTGCAATTAGCCAATCAACAGTCAACACACTGTCCAATCAGATGGCAGGGTTGGGTAAGTGTCACTTTTCCTTATTATTTTTTTTATTATTTCTGCTCATGTTTTATTCAAATATTAATATTCGTAGCTAATAATATTTAATTGTGATTTTATAATTTGCTACAGGCACAAAGGATGACTTCAAAGTTAATAAAAGCAGCTCATTGCAAAAAAGGTAATAGTCCTATAAAGGCAGCATATACTGAATGTGTCATTGTTAAAATTAATGGGAAATAGTAATAGTCATGTCAGAATGTGCCTTTAAAAACCCTCCCGTTCTCTTAAGCAACTGTACCCTTTTTATCCTTCGGGTCATTTTTGTCCCGTATTGAAAACCATTTCAAATGCATAACTTCTTGATTAGCCTCGTGCAACCCCGTGTCCACATGCGTGGATGTTGTATTTTGGCTTTGCCTAATGCATAATTTAAATGAATTTAAACCGACTTAATACTGTTCACAACACTCTAGACTGTCATTTAAGAGTTAAACTTCGGCCACACCGAGACATATTACACAACAAAATTAAGTTGATTTCCGTGAAGCACTTCTAGTGGTGCAGAGCAAACAAAAGTGTCTTTTGGTAAGAAACCTCTTTAAATATTTTAATTGAAACCTGTTTGGGTGTAAAGAGTAGCGTCTCTAATTTATTTGATATGCCGGTTTAAAACATTTATTCATTTTTTGCACAGAAGCGTACTGATAAACATGATGTCTACAAGGATTTTGGGACATTATTTGCTCAAAAGTAGAAAGAAAAAACATATTTTGATTAACTTTCAACATTAACACATCTGTGGGTCATTTCCCTTCATTTAAATTTATATTTTGTTATGTTTTATTTTATCACTGTACAATACGGTTCTATTCATTAACATTAGTAAATGCATTCCTATATATTCATTGTGCATTTTCACTTCGAGAATCAATGGGTTCATCTAAAAGCTGAAAAATGTTGCTTTCAGGTGCTTTAAATGGAGTTAAGATGAAAATAAGGTGCATTTAGAACTGTTCTGAGACCAGCACACTGGTGGTTAAGTCATTCACTGCATAGGGAGCAAGGGGACGTCTTTTAGCTTTCTATGCAGCTAAGTGCATTCCATTCACTCCTAAAATCCATCCCAAAGTTCAGTTTCAGGCTGCAGATGATGTTTGGATGACTCAACATGTTTGACAGACATGGGACAATGGTTATCAGTACTTAGATTCATAAATGCTGTACAGTGTACAATTTTATTTTAACATGGTTGGCAGTGATTGGATGATGCTGACCATTACTTTGAATCAGAATTAATTATGCAAATTTCTTGTGTAATGTCTGTAACATCTCAAAAACATGAATAACCAACAGTCCTAGAAACGTAAACAAATCAGACTTTCTATTATTTTACATTTCACAACTTGGTCCCGCTGTCCACATATATTGCCATCAACTTTTGTTCAAGTTTTTGCATGTTTATTTGGTGCTACTAGTTACAAATCAAAAGGGGAAAATTAAAATGCACAAAGCAGTCACACTCAGGTCTCAGGAGGTTAGTGTATAACGGCAATAAAGAACCCCCTTAATGATAATCGGTTTAATTGAGGTCTGAAAGTGTTAAATGATAGGGGAAAAAGGATTAGAAATTAGTCAATTGGTCCATTAGTCAAAACAGGCCCACTTTACACATCCATTGCAACAAATCCAATCCTTCCCAGTATTGTTAAACAATTTGTTGCAGTGAGGTTTAGGAAGGTGCTGAAATAGTTCTTTTGGGAGGCCTTTAGCCCCATTGTACCCTATAAAACCATGTTAGTAAACTTGTTTCCCAACATATTGCCTGTTAAACTGTACAAATACTCTCTCTTTGTGTGTGGACATGTGCATGTGTGCACATACCCCGTTTGAGAGGAAAGTATGCAATTTGTGGGAAAGATGCAGTACCCAGTAGAACAGTTGGGGGAGCTAGAGAACAGAATGGGGCTAACAGCGAAATTGGAGAAAATTTTAAACATTTTAAGGTCATATTAACTATGAAGATAAGATGTTCAAACAACGTTTTAACATCCAGAAAGTCCGAAGTTGAAAGGTCACAACTGGTTCTTCCCACACGGGTCAAAATAGACCAGTAAAGACAATGGAAGGAGCAATTTGTTTGAATTGTTATTACAGTTCTATACAAAAATATATGTTCTTTTTCATTGTATTTGTTTTTATGGTCTTGACAAAGTCACATCATTTGGTTCCATTACCAAAATCTATGCAGTATTTATAATGTGCTCTTTACCTGTCCCGTCTCACAAATTACCCTTAGACAATAGAAGGGCTAATAACGTTTACATTTACATTTATGCATTTGGCAGACGCTTTTACCCAAAGTGACTTACAGTGCACTTATTACAGGGACAATCCCCCCCGGAGCAATCTGGAGTTAAGTGCCTTGCTCAAGGACACAATGGTGGTGACTGTGGGGTTAACTTCTGATTAACAGTTATGTGCTTTAGCCCACTACGCCACCACCACTCCAGTAAATAACGTTTTTGTGTGATTTGTTGACAGTCCAGAAAACTCTTCCGCACTGGCTGCTACACAAAGAAAGCGACAGGAAATTGGAGCGGTAAGCATTTCTGAATAATTGAATCCTAAAAGAAGGATATCATGTTTGAAATAGAGCTTGCTAATGACATCTCTTTGTATTTTGAGACAGCGACATCCATTATGTGTGTATGTCCTTTGGAACAGCATTTAGTATGTGTTTGTACATGTGTTAAATATTTATAAAGGTTGTCTGTCTATGTTAAGGATGAAACTGTAGACTCCACCTCCCTCAGCAGCTCACCTCAGTTTCTTTGGATGGTTGAAAAGGGAATGGTGGGTCTGAATGGCTGATGAGATAGTTTGCATTTTGACGTGCCATTGGTTGAGTTTATGACTTTTCAAATCTGCGTTTTTGTTTCCATCAGATTGTGAACCATTTTGTATTCCTTGGTGAATGCTGTGTCATTCCTCTTTCTTTATGTTGCTCTGTTGCCTGCATGTTTTGAGGAGCTTTACTGAATGTTCTTTGGGACGGTTTGGTGTTTATGTTAGTGGTTCTCAGCTGGTTTAGTTTCAGGACCCAGATTTTGCATTGGATTTTACATCAATTGGCAACCCAACACTGAACCACAATTGTGATTGTAGTGATTGTGTCAATCTAATGTTAACTGTAAAAAAACAGTCAAACATTGAAAAGCATCACTATTATATTAAATAAAAAGAATTACATTTATAAATACATTAAAATATAATCTCTTTAGGTAATAATTCACTGCACAGGAAACATTGTGGCTGGTACGAACTATGTTTAAACTCTGTTTAATGTAGTCTGGGTCGTATTTATACCTTGCCCTCGAATCTTTGAAAATCCTCAGACCATAAACAAAGATGTGCATGTCAAGCAACCTGTCCATGTTGCCATCTACTTAATATAGCTGGATTCTACCAAGTGACATTTAATTTGCGCCAAAAAACGAACAGCAAAATGCCTCCCTTTTAAAAGTTACTACAGGCAAGAATAAGTATGTGAACCCTTTGGAATTAGCTGGTTTCTTCATTAATTGGTCATAAAATGTGATCTCATCTTCATCAAAGTCACCAGTATAGACAAACACAATGTGCTTAAGCTAACAACACACAAACACTTATAATCTTTCATGTCTTTATTGAACACATCCCATTAAACATTCACAGTGCTGTGAAAAATGTAAGTAAACCTCTAGGCTAATGACATCAACAAAAGTTAATTAGAGTCAGAGTTGGCAAACCGGGCATCCAGTTAATGAAACAAGTTTGGAGGTGTGATTAGAGCTACCTAGTCTTATTTTAAGCACTCAAAAAATTTGAGTTTGCTATTCACAAGAAGCATCTGCTGATGTGATCCATTCCTCACAAAAAAAAGAGATTTCAGAAGATCTATTATCAAGAATTGTTGCTTTTTATCTTGAAAAGCTCAGATATTCATCTGTCCACAGTTAGACAAATTGTCTATAAATGGAGATTATTTAGTACTGTGGCTACTCTCCCGTCCAGCTAAGATGACTCAAAGAGCACAACGCAGAACACTCAATGAGGTAAAAAGATCCCTATAGTGACAGCTAAAGACTTGAAGGAATCATTGAAACTGGTTAACATCCCTGTTCATGAGTCTACTATACTGAAAACATTAAACAGGCGTGGTGTCCATGGTACAACACCACAAAGGAAGCCACTGCTTTCCAACAAAAATATTGCTGTGACTCTCAAGTTTGGGTGGGTGTGTCAGGGTGACTCAGTGCCTTCTGAAACTTGTTTGGGTGTTCCACTACAGAACGGCTTTAAAAAAAAGAAAATCCTTAACTACATTGTGTTTGTCTGTACTTGTGGCTTTGATGAAGATGAGATCACATTTTTTGGAGTAGCCGAGTCACAGCCCAGATCTTAACCCAATAGAGATGCTGTGGATTGACCTCAAGAGACCCGTTCACACCAGACATCCTAAGAATATGGATGAGCTGAAGCAGTTCTGTAAGGAAGAATGGTCCAAAATTACTTCTGAATGTTGTGCGGATCTAATCCGCAGCTACTGGAAATGCTTGGTTGAGGTTATTATAGTAAGGAGGATAGACTAGATATTAAGGGTATGTTTAACGGGATGTGATCAATAAAGGCGTAAAAACTATTATAAGTGTTTGTGTGTTGTTAGCTTAAGCACATTGTCTTTGTCTGTTTGACTTTGATGAAGATGCGATCACATTTTATGACCAATTAATGCAGAAAACCAGCTAATTCCTAAGGGTTCATATACTTTTTTCTTTCTCCACTGTATTTATTTTGCTATGCATGATTACATACTCCGTTGCATTTATCTTTTTTATTTATTTTTTTAATTGATTTTTGAATGATTTTTGTGTTGTTATCCACCAGTTGAGAACCCCTGGTTTAGTTTTCTCAGGTCTGGATACTTACAGCCTTATTTTATGGAGCTACCTATTTTCAAACCTCAAGGCCTTTCTCTGATCTCATGAGTAATGACAAACTAACAGGTGGGGTTTGGAACTGGTAGTTGTGCTTCATTAAAAACATTGTAAGCTAACGTGTTTCTTCTGCTGTCAGATCCCAGTCGATCAGAGTGAAGTGATGGATGATATTGAGCAATGGCTTGACGTGGATGATGTGAGTGACTTAATAAAATGCAACTATGCAATAAAATCCCATTCATTTTTTTCATTTGGGAAATTGATTTTTAACAATAGAGTATTCTTTAATGGTTCCCACTTTATATTAGGCGTCTTTAACTACCACGTACTAACATTAAAATGAATGCAATACAATGCACTTATTGTGTAACTACATGTTGTTCTGCAAATTTCTCACAAGATTCACATTTTTTTCTACTGAGGTTGAGGTTGAATCAAATGCTTAAATATATAGTAGTTAAAGACACCTAATATAAATTGGGTTAATGTATTCAGAATTAAGTGAAGTGTAACAGTTGCATGTGGCTGATTTTTATAAAGTGGAAGCATTAGCATTTAATAAATGTGTTTGTTTGCTCTGACTTTGTGATGCAGGAAGATGACTCTGAGGGAGTGACAAGTGAAGGTACAAGAATTTTAGCCTCTTCAACTGTGGTGCATTTTTGGCTGCCAACTGCGATTTTCACACTCAAATTTAAAAGCTCACGATTTACACATACTGCGGACTAATAGCCAGTTAATAGCCCCCAATTAAAACAATTATCAAATTATTATCAAATTATTCATCAATAATATTATGTATCTTAATCTTAAAATGAATAGATATTATTATTAATAATATAAATTTTTTTTGTCTTTTGTAAGCCTGTAATTCCTGTAAATCTCCCTCCAACAAGTATTATTTTATTCCGCTAGATGGCAGCCAGTTTTAGAAAGTACTAGGAAGTACCTCTATCACCTACCCTCACAAAATGCGATCTGAAATGTAGGTGGCGCTCTGACGCATTTTAGCCCTCAAAGATGCACTCCGTAGACATTCAGTCTAATTTTCAGCTCATGCACCATCTCCATTGTTTTGTCCAATATTTTGGCCTCTGAGTGGACTAGAAATTAAATCTAAGTGTCATTAGAAAGCTCTGATCCCCCCCCTCCATTATATCATCAATAGTCAATAACATATATTTCCGATGATTTGTTTAGCATGCTTTTTGCTCTAAAATATAACATTAGATTATTTACACATGCAAGCTCACAGAAAAGTAAAAAAATGGCTCATTTTTAGAAAACCACGAAGGTAAGAACAGATATAAAGTTTTTAGCTATTTGGGGCTTACAGCAGCAGTGATCGGCACATAAAAGAGATGTCTGTATTGTATTTGTCTTACAGAAATCATATTTCACTATGTGACGTTTTCAGGCCTTATTTTGTTATTTTATGTAACATAAATGCAGAAGTGATTCTAAATTCAGATTCTAAGCTTTCAAACGACACCACATATGCCTGACTCGTGTATCTTTGGAATTAAACATTTTACGCGTAAACTTTTGTCACGACATGCCGCCCCCTTTTGGGCCCGCCAGAGGGTCCACTGAGCTGAAGAGGTCATTCAGTGATGGTTCAAAAGACAAATACATAGTTTTGCAGTAACTAAGCACTCTAAGATTACATTTGCACGTTTACTAAGCTTTTCTTCTGCACACAAGTGGCTAACTTACCAAAATCTGAGAGAGACAGCTACATCTGAAAATCTTAATCTCTCTCTCTCTCTCTCTATTCTAGAGTTTGACAAGTTTCTTGCAGAAAGAGCAAAAGCAGCTGATCGTCTTCCATCAGTAACGACATCTCCACATGACCCCAGCCGTTCTCAACCATAGTACTGTACTTTACTGTACATCTGTACTGGATTTACATCTCTAGAACAACTATTAACCTGTTAACATTGTCCAATATTGTATTTCGCACATATTTTCAGTTCACATCCATTTGTTCACTTTTCAGTTTGTTTATAGTATTTTTGGTTCATCCACGTTCGGTCTCTTTATCAAACTAATATTACACTAGTTCTGATTTTGCACATGTATCTTATGAAATGTGTTTTATAACTAGACACTAATTGCTGTGGTACTGAAAACACTTAAAATAATGGAGAATGTCCCTCATGGTGAAGAATGAAGAACGTATTATTGATCTTTATTAAAGATCTTGATTGGTGAGTTTAAAGGGATAGTTCACCCAAAAATGTTATTCTCTCATTATTTACTCACCCTCATGCCATCCCAGATGTGTATGACTTTCTTCTGCTGAACACAAATTAAGATTTTTAGAATGATATTTCAGCTCTGAAAAGAAATGTCCAGAAATGTGAAGCTCCAAAAAGCACATAAAGGCAGCATAAAATTACTCCAGTGGTTAAATCCATGTCTTCAGAAGTGATGTGATAGGTGTGGGTGAAAAACTATAAATCTCATTTTGTTTATGCTGTTTTGCATTATTTGTGCATATTGCCACCTACAGGGCAGGTTGAAGAATTTATTGTAAAAAAAAAAAAAGGACCTAAAAATATATCTGTTTCTCACCCACACTTATGTGGCTTCTGAAGATATAGATTTAACCACTGGATTCTTATGGATTTGTTTTATGCTGCCTTTATGTGCTTTTTGGACCTTCAAAATTCTGGTCACCATTCACTTGCATTGTATGGACCAACAGAGCTGAAATATTCTTCTAAAAATCTAAATTTGTGTTCTGCAGCAGAAGAAAAAAAGTCGTACACATCTGTGATGTCATCAGGGTGAGTAAATGAGAGAATTTTCATTTTTGGGTGAACTATCCCTTTAAAGCTGTTGTATTTATTTACACTAAATGTATTACAGTTTTGAATGAGGTGGTCTAACAGTGAGAAAAGTGTGAAATATAATGTTCTTAGGTTACGTATGTTGTGCAGGCTACTGACAGGAGTAATGTTTGTGTTTGTAATAATTGATTAAAAGCCCTTAACAGTTCATTTAAGGGGTTGTGTTACAGTAAAATAATGGTTATTTGGAAGTAATTGTATCCCTAATCACTTATTAGGGATACAATGCACAAAGTAAATAAGTAATGTATTATATAAGTTATTCTATTAAAATATATTTTCAGCAAAGGCCAGATGAGTGTTGAAGACATGAATGAAGCCCATTTGCATGTGTCGTCCTCTAGTGTAACACACATGCATCAACATGCATAAAAATGCTGCAACTATCATTTCTTTTATACCACACTCTGAGAGGTAAGTGTGCACTAACAGAAGTTCCCTATGGTTTACTGTGTGTGGTGGGGCAAGTGGCAAACTATTGGGCTACATTTCACAGGATACAAAAGTTACTTTTTTTAAGAAACGTCGAGCTGCCAACTGAATAGTTTACAGTATAAGTACTTTACAATAAAAATGAGTGAGACGATGAAATCGGAATGGTGCATTATGGATCACGTGACAAATGTAGATCTATTTTAAAAGCGTTTTCCAATGTTCCAAATTAATCCCTATATAAATTAACTATTTGCGGAAATCCCACTTAAAAATTACCTCCAAATTTCTTGCATGTTCAGGGAGTCAATCATACTGCTGATACATCCAGTCATCTATTTATCTGTCATTACACTCCAGTTTAAATTATTACAAATCTGATTTTCTTTTCAGGAAAGAGATCATTTGATGATATAGCCTTCTCCATGGGGTTTCAAACTGTGGGCCATGGAGGGTGTTAGGTAGAGGTATGACTCTGTCAGGTGGTAATGACTCAGGAAGACAGATCCAGGTTGATATGGGTTTACTTCAAGACTTAGGAATAAGGAAACAGCAATCAGCACGTGGCATACAGGTATTTCTCACTTTGGTTCCACTCTACACAATATGCACTTATATGTGTGTGTGTGTGTGTGTGTGTGGTTCTAAAATAAACAGAGAGAAGGACTAATTATTAACTGCACTAATATCATCATCACAAATTAGTACAGCAGTATACTAATAAACTAGGACATTGGAACAATATTCTCATAATAAAGTAATCAACGGTAGCCAATAAATGATTACAGTGTGAATAGTCACTTAACGCTAGACAAACATTACACAAATGATGTCTTCCACAAACAGTTATGATTAGCTTAGCATTAGTTGACCAGAGATTCGGCCAATTTTCTCCTAACACAACATGTTACGGCTGAAACAAGACTTGCAATGAACTTGAGTAAGGGCAGGCTGCCAGTTACTGGGCATAATGAGTGTCTCCAAATGAACTATATACATATTTGACTCATTGAGGGCCTTCTGTGCAGAGGGACCCACAAGGGGGTCGGCAAAACAATTCAGATAAAAGGTGTTAAAATGTTGACAGTTTAATACTATAGAATCAATTCCATGCCACATATATTTGCAAAAATATAAAGTATCACAAACGTAAAATAAAGTTTTGCAAACAAAAATAAAGAATTGCAAAATATAAATAAAATATAGCAAAAATCAAGATGTAATTAATTGCAAAAATCAATGACTGTTGTAAAATAATCTAAAGATCTTTTATCCTTTTTTATCTCTGCAACAGATTTTTAGGCAGCAATGATTTTGCCACACATCTTTTTCTTTGCAATGCCTACTAATTATTTTGCAATGCTCCTTTTAATCTGCATCACGTGTGAGCTCGTGATACCGTTTTGCCTTTGCGCTTCACTTTTCTCTGCGTTTCACTTTATGGCACTGTTTTGACGTGGGGGTGGAGTCAGGGGATTGGGGCGTGTACAACGGGCTCAGCGATGCCTCTCTGGAAGTTACGTCATTAGCTTGAGACACGGATCAAACATCATGGCTGAGCACAGGCATGCAGGTGGATCTCAGGTATATAAAGTTGATTGTTTAAGCGTTTGCTTCAGATAAAGAAGTTAGAGATCAGTTAAAGCGGTGGATTTATTAGCCATACTCGCTAACATAGCCAGCATCTGCAGTTTATTCTCTCTCAGTTAATTGGACTATTGATTAATTCTTAGGTTTATTTTATAGATTATAATTGTCTATACCATAGTATGTTGTCTTCTAAAAAAATGTAAACTCCATATTTAGATGTAACATTATCACTGTTAAAGGAGACAATAAATTGATTACAAATAAAAAGTTAAACGATCGTAACAAACATGCATGTGTTCTGTCTTTAAAAATAAAGTTTTGAAATATAAAATGTTCACATCCCCTATATTCTTAACCCTGCGTTATACAGCTATGTGGCATGGGGGGCGTGGTCGTGTGTCAGTCTGCGGGAGAGAGAGAGCGGTAAGGCTTGTCACCTGGTTTGTAATTATCTCTAACACCTGTGTCTTGTTGTAGTGATACGGAGAAAGACATTTAAAGGGACGCCAAGTGTCGAGAGGGAGAGAGTGGATCCAGAAAGCTCCACAGAGTGTGATATTGTTTTGTTTATGTTTACATTTCTACGGCGGTGACCGTCGTATGTTCGTGAAAGAAATTAAAGTGCTGATTTCAAACCTGCTTCGCTGTCTCCTGACTCCTCCATTGCTCAACGAACCTGTTTACAAGCTACTTAAGTTCTTACAATGCTCACAGTAAATGTACGTGTATATAGGTCATCTCGTGTAATGATTTGCCATGTCACATTTAGCAGAGAGAATATCTAGATGTCGTGACGAATCTTATTAGTGTTCTGACTCAAAGCTTCGGTCATATTCAGGCGGGTCAGCAGCAACAACAACAACAACAACAGCTTTCTCCTGCTGTTTCTCTGCCTCGAGTATACTCAGCAGGATATAACCAGGTTATCAGCACCTACTCTTAAGAATCAATCTGTTAAATTTGTTTTGCTTTTGCACAATTAACATTATAAGTGATGTTCTTTTATTGTTTGTAGATCGTTTCCTGGGATGCTTATTTGTTACGATCGTTTAACTTTTTATTTGTAATCTATTTATTGTCTCCTTTAACAGTGATAATGTAACATCTATTTATATATTTTTAAATATGGAGTTTACATTTTTTAGAAGACAACATACTATGGTATAGACAATTATAATCTATAAAATAAACATAAGAATCAATCAATAGTCCAATCAATTGAGAGAGAATAAACTGCAGATGCTGGCTATATTAGCGAGTATGGCTAATAAATCCACCGCTTTAACTGATCTCTAACTTCTTTATCTGAAGCAAACGCTGTTAAAGCACATTTAATGCTAATTAAATAAAAGGAAACATTTTTTTTTTATTGAACACCAAGAACAGAACAAAAAACAGAATGTACATCTACAATGGCATTGGTAAGTACAGGTAAATGAGTATTAAGCAAGGCACATATGTTAAAATAAAATAAATAAATTCAATGTATAAAATAAAAAATACAAATACAGAGGGGTCTCTTTATTCTTCTTTTAAGAGCTCAAGGTCTCTTATTATTCCAGCCAATTTCTGGGCCTTTTTACTTTACATACATTCCAACGCTGGAAAGAAATTACAAATCAATTCTCTTTTAAATACAGAAAAATAAGGTTTCGTCTTCATACATTTGGACTTATGAATGAAAAATGTGCCCAGTATCAACATTACATTAATAAGAAATTCATTTCTTTTCTCGTCCAACAGCACTCCAAACATAACATGTTTCCTAGCAAAAGTGGGCAGTGAGTGAATCTTTGATTCCAACCAATAAGACATATTTTCCCAAAAAGTATTTGAAGAAAAACGAGAAAAAAAGATGATCAGAACGTCTCTGTGAATTTGACAAAAAGTACAGGCATTTTCTCAAAATTAAACCGTTGTCTTAAAAATTCACTTGACACGGGTATACCCCATTGAATATTTTAAAATGAGTTTCCTTAAACAATCAACTTTATATACCCGAGATCCACCTGCATGCCTGTGCTCAGCCATGATGTTTGATCCGTGTCTCAAGCTAATGACGTAACTTCCAGAGAGGCATCTCTGAGCCCGTTGTACACGCCCCAATCCCCTGACTCCACCCCCACGTCAAAACAGTGCCATAAAGTGAAACGCAGAGAAAAGTGAAGCGCAAAGGCAAAACGGTATCACGAGCTCACACGTGATGCAGATTAAAAGGAGCATTGCAAAATAATTAGTAGGCATTGCAAAGAAAAAGATGTGTGGCAAAATCATTGCTGCCTAAAAATCTGTTGCAGAGAGAAAAAAGGATAAAAGATCTTTAGATTATTTTACAACAGTCATTGATTTTTGCAATTAATTACATCTTGATTTTTGCTATATTTTATTTATATTTTGCAATTCTTTATTTTTGTTTGCAAAACTTTCTTTTTTCTCTCGATACTTTATTTTACGTTTGTGATACTTAATTTTTGTTTGAAAATTTTTTTTTTTGTTTGCTCAATACTTTTTTTGTTTTGCAAAACTTTATTTTATTTTGCAATACTTTATATTTTTGCAAATATATGTGGCATGGAATTGATCCCATATAATTCTGAAATAACTAGTTTAATTATGATTATTTTAATGTATTTACTGACATATTAGTAAATAAAAAGGCAAATAATTGCATATATATTATGAAAATAAAATCATATTTGTAACAAATAAGTGTAATTCACTATTCTCTGTAAAGCTGCTTTAAAACAATATTTATTGGGTACTTAAAAATATATTTTTATAAAGTGCTTTGCAAAGTAAATATAAATATTTAAAATTAAATATTATTTTCTAGATTACTCCATGCATTAGAAAGATATAAGTAAATGTTTTCCAGACACTATTTACATTTATTTAGGCATTAGTTCAATGACAATATCAAAGCCGATTATTTAATTTAGCAGACAAGAAGGATTTATAATATCATGTTTACTAATCTTACACAGGGGGTCATTGGCATCAAAAAAAGTTTGAGGATCTTTAGAAAAATATCTCAGCTCTGTTGGTCCATACAATGCAAGTAAATGGTGACCAAAACTTTGAAGCTCCAAAAAGTACATAAAAGCAGCATACACGTAATCCATATGACTCCAGTGGTTTAATCCATGTCTTCAGAAGTGTTATAATGTGGTTGAGAAACAGATACATATTTGTCATTTTTTAACAAATGGCTTATTTTCACTTATTTTGTTGAGGCAAGTGGCTTATTTTGGGCTTGTTTTTCCATAACATGTTGCTTGATTCTGGCAACACTGCAATTGTTATTTCACCCACCCATTGGCAGAGTGCTGTCATTTTAAAAAGAACATTATTAACCGTTCTTTTATTTGTTCTAACCATGTTTTGGAAAGGAAGTTGTGGAACTTCTGACCCGGAGTGAAAAAATACTGTTTTTGCTCAGAACGTGCCATTGACAAGGAAAGAGGAGAACACACTGTGCCATTCACAGATTTATTAACTGGTATTTTGAGCTGAAATGTGGTATATTTATGCTACATATTATATTATATTCAATAATACAGTTAGAGAAGTGAAGGAATACAATTTGTGTTACAACTATGGCAGCTATTTTTATATTTTGTATTTAAAGTTTAAAAATTTTCTTCACAAAAAAATAAAAAAATAAATGGTGTTATCCATAGTTTGATTTAGTTTTTTGTAGTAACCATGAGTTACTAGATTTAGCCTGTCAATTCCAAGGTCTTATTACAAATACAATTGTTATATAGCACTGTTTAAATCAGTGATTTTTATTGGTCAGTCAGTCACCCCTAGTGTTTTCAAAAGGACCGGTACTTCGGTATCAAGTCGGTACTAAAATAAAAAAAGATTTTAAAACATGTCATTCTGGAAAATTAATAATAAAAAAAAAGGAATAAAAGGAAAAACTTAAGCAATGCATAATTGAGAAACACTTGAAAACATGCATTACTTTTTATTTGTTATTTACGCTGAAGTGTACATTTAAATAGGCTAAAAAACGGCTTGTTCAATGGTACATTTCCATATTAGCATATATTTGCTGTGGTATAAAATTGGTATCGAAAACCGTCACATTTATATCGGTACCGACTACTGATATTTTGGTATCGTGATAACACTAGTCCCCATCCCCTCCAATAATCTTATCGAAAAATGATCAGAGAAAAAAAAATAATGCTTCAAGTTTTAATTTAAAAACCGTTTTAAAAACATTAACTGCTTTTTATTATTATTATTATTATATTTTACTTCAGAATCAGAATGATCTTTATTGCCAAGTGTTCTCGCGTGCACAAGGAATTTTTGGGTGATAGGAGAAACAAGTGCAAACAGAACATTACAGTGAGAGAATATAAAACAAGGTAAGAGTATAAACAGACATACAAATAATAGTACATATAACACAGAATGGCATATGTATCAGGCCTGGCATCTGCCAGCTGCTAGGGTGGGCGGTGGGGTGTCATAGGTGGGCATTTGGGATTCGTGCTACTCACATACTAATTGAATATCTTTAATTGGCTTGACATGGTGTAATTGTCAAGCTCATAAGATCCAATATAACTATATTTTACACTTTTCCCCCATATAAAAAAAAAATATTGAAATAGATAAACTGATAAACATTGTATGTAATCATACAATTACTAGTTTACTCATTTTAACCACTAGTTCTAAACATAAATAAAATCTGCTATAGCATAATTTTATGTATGCTGCTTTAAAACAAATTTGACTCATAAGATTGAAGTATTGGAGGTATATACCAACATACCCCATTATTAAGAAACAAAATAAAGCAATGCACTTTAAAACAAATTACAAAGACATATCAGAGTCTCCACGAATGCAAGGATGGATTGGAGAGAAATAATATCAAGGAGGAAAATAAGGATGAATAAAAGGAAATATATTAAATAGAAAGATTAAGAACTTAACATTAAATTATGACGATTCTTTCTGTTTGAACAGAAATGAAATTAGTAAAGATCCTGCCCCACAAAGGCAGAAGGCAAAATAGAGTTATTAATGAAACCGGTCTCTTATGATCTGAGTTTGTTTTGTTTGCTGAAATTCAGTGTAACCATTGTGTGAAAATGCACATCAAAATAAATCAAGACATTTTTCTCAGTTTCAATGTTAGTTAATGAGTATGACCTTTGTAAAGGGTATTGATGTTTTTATCAGTGAAACTATAGCCTATGTGTGAAGTCATTTAAGGAACACAGGAATTTGGATGAATGGAAAGTAATGCCATATAAGCACCATAGAGTAGTATAAAAAGCAGTGACAAACAATAAACAACAAACTATCACAGCAATGTAAACATTTGTATATAAAAGAGACGTGAGACACGAGCAGACAGACAGCATTTCTCATCGACACTGAATTAACAACAGGGGAAACGGAAGCACATGTTTTGCGCGCGGGAACGGGAGAAAGAAATGACCAAATGATTCCCGCAAAATATAAATCTTTAAAAAAAAAAAAAATCGATTTATTTAATATATATAAGGTACAGAGTGTTATTCGTCTATTGCGCAAGAGCAACACAAAAATAAATGATTTACTGGCACAGAGTCATACAGATGATTCATTGTGCAGCAGCGGAAAGTCCCTTGGTGCTGTTAACGCTTTATTAAAGATAGGTAAAGACAAAACTTTGAAAGCAACCAAATGTCAGTCAGATACTTGGCAATGTTATTGTTAACAAAATGTGTTAATGTTTGCAACTCACAGCCCGCCCCAATGTTGGTTTTAACCAATGCACAAATTTAAATAAACTGTATTTAAAACCTTGTTTCCCAAATGCTTGAGTGGGTGCGCAAGCCTACATCTGGCTCATATGTACATGTGCAAGTGGTAGTATGTGCAAGGTAGGGTTATGTACAGTTATTTAATTAAATATGAGTGGATTTACATATATACATGAGATATTTATTTACATTATTGCACTATGGGAGAGTCCTGAGGCAGTTTAATTGTCCCTGAGGAAAATGGCCTGAGGCTAGACACTGTTCTTGTGCCTGGATGTCCTGCCGCTCTGTAGCGAAGAGGGCAACAGTTCAAAGAGGGAGTGGGCAGAGTGTGCGGGGTCCAGAGTGATTCTATCTGCAGGTTTCCTCACTCTGGAGACGTACAGCTTTTGGAAGGTCCAGACTGTCCGGTGTAGTTTCCTTCCACCTGATTTGATGGCTGAACCAAACCAGACATTTATAGATGTATACAGGACAGACTCAATGATGGCTGAGAACTTCCTCAACTGGTGAAGGAAGCACAACCTCTGCTGAGCCTTCTTCACAATGGAGTCTATGTGGGTGTCCCACTTCAGGTCCTGAGAGATGGTAGAGCCCAGGAACCTGTGTGACTTTTTCATGTCATAATGATTATGGATCATGTTCTCTTGTCTAAACCCGAATGCTCTTTGATTGTTTGAAAAAGTAATTGGCTTGGTTTGCCTTCAGATATACAAAGAGATAACTGTACTTAATTAGCTGAAGACCCAACTCAGAATAGTTCAATTGAGCACTATATGAATATGCACTTTTACAGATGTTACTGTTCTTAATATCAGTAAGTATACATCTGCTTCCAATCTCAAAATTAATAAAAATCTTCTTAAAGAAAAAAAATATTAAAAAAGTTTCTAGGATAAATTATAAGAAGTTCATAAGAATGTGTCAAAGTGCAATTCATAAAGAACCTTCTTAAGTCTTTTACAGAAACCGGTGCCACCAAATCAGGTTCTGGTGCCACCATCTGTAGAACTTGTTGGCACTGATGCCACCGCACTCAGTTGTTAGTCTGGAGCGCTGAATTGATCATTGATACATTCACACCACAGACAGGCCAACTTGTCTGTTCATAGTTTCACTGTCTTATAAAGTATATTTGTATCTCACCTAAACCACTCTGAAGGAAATCATCTCCATCTTCATGGTAATTCTCAAACAATGGGTGAACGGCACTCCTCATGCCAACACATGGTGACGTTTCTTCCACTGAAAGTTTTATGTCTGTTGCTGGTAACACACATAAAGATCATTTTTAGCCAGTGTTTTCATGGGGTTTTAAATGGATGATAAGCAGCACTCGTGATTGGCCGATATCAGTATCGCTTTAATGTCATTTTCATTAATAACATTGTCAAACATGCATTATTACATTATTTAAAACTTAAAGGTGCAGTAGTTTTTATTGTTTTTGCCAATGTGTCAACGACTTCAAATGCAACTTAAAAAATGAGCCCTTCCCGGACTTCCAAGGTTACATATTGAAGCCTGTAGACTGATTTTTCATGCAAAGGGAGCGGGTCGGTTTTGCTGGGAAAATCCAAAGTTTATGCACGCTCCCGAGAGCCCTCATTGCTTCTTTTCTGCCATTCAACAGTGACAACAAACTGCAACACTAGGTAACGTTATGTTAGAGATGGTATCCAGCAAATGTCCGGCTCCCAACACAACACCAACTCCTACACAAACTCAGAGTAAGACAAAAACAACAACAACAAAAACATTTATTTACTGAATCCCATCTGGCTAAGCGGGAACATCAAGCTATCGAGAGAAAAACTAGATTGAACATCAGCAAGGCATTTGATTCCTGGAGCGACATTCGTTCAGTTTTGGGGATCAAAACAGACCCTGAATTGACATTCTTCTTATTGGGACAGGTAAGCTTACATAACTGCAAATTATGTGAAATATAGTGCCATAAGGATTGATCTGAGTAATTTTAGCTAACTTGATCTTGCCCGCTAACACTGATGAATTGCAAGCTACCTTCTTTCGTAACTTTCAAATCATTTCAACGATCTTCTCTTTATACTAAAAGTCAGGTATACAGGATAAATTTAAGCAAATACGCTGATTTATTGATCGTAGAACAACATATGACACACAAAACATACAATAGTGTAACACAGTGCAACAGTAAACCACCTGGTACAGTATAGTTCAGTGGTATGTGTGTATCAGTGTGCTATGTTATCTGATAAGTAGTTTTAGTTTAGTCTCAAAGTTTGTAATAAAACAATCATAACTGTGTAATTTTAATTATGCTTACTCATCTGTCAGCATGATGCAACTGAATCAGCCTCTTTGTACATTATGTCATTGATTTGGCCGACGCTCATGTCCTTATGGATGTGTGCACGAGCAACAGGTAGCTCGTGCACAGGCTGCAGTTCACTTAACGGCCACAGGTGTCATTAAAATCAAGGGTTTCTGAATATTACATACTGTTCCTTTAACAGATCATTAATTACTTATAAATATTATATGATTAAATTTAAATAAAATTTCTAATATTTAATTTCATATATTATTATATGAGCCATTCCAATGGGTGACATTTCTGTCCCCAGGACATTATATGTATAAAAATGCACGAAAATTAACTCTAAGATCGATTTTATTATTAAGCAAAGTGTCCCGCACATTAAGCTAAATGCAAATTTAAAATTTTAATTAAATAAATTAATGAAACCTACCTAGAACACTACAAATATTGCATTTGTTGCATGTCCCCACTCTCTATGTCTATATTTTACCATGAAATATAATTATTAAAATCCTTCAGAAATCTTATTTCTTTTGCATTGTTGTGTGACTTTATATCCAATCTATGCTAAAAAATAAATAAAATCCTGAGAAAACAATATTTTATCTAATATTTTAAATAAAATAAACATTTTAGTCATGTCCCCGGGTTTTCACTCAGTCCTGTTACGCTAACACATTCCCCCCTCTAAAAAACTTGGAACATTCCACAAGACACATTTTCAAAAGGAAGTTGCATCATCTAGATCTTCTGAAGGCAATGGGAAGACAAAAAGTAAGTCCTCTCATTTTATTTTCTGTATATTTGATGATATTGCAGATATTTCCGAGAAGATCAATCTCAACATACTGTCCTGTTACCTAAATTATTTGTAAGATGTTATTAATTTATTTTTAAGATACAAATTTTTGGTAAATCGCTAGAATTTGCTAAGTATCCTCATGCTATTAGCATGTATGCTATGTGGCTATATTTCATGTGTTTGCTAATTCTATGCTAAAAACTCAGTCCTGTTACCTTCAGTCCTGTTACTCATATAAACCATAACAGGACTGAGTAACAGTAACAGGAGTGAGTAGCATCCTCCGGTGTATTGATTTATTATTAGTTTATGTAATACAATTTACTTGATTTTTTTAACATTTTACAGTTACCGTTACTTAAGTTGTACACGTATACGTTTTACAATGTGAATACCATGCTTACAGGGAGCCAATCCACCAAGTGCTGCAGAAAGGCAGCGACTCTATCGCGCCCGACGCGATGCAGACCCAGAGAGGAGACAGAAATATTTAGAGAAGGAAGGTGAAAAATACAGGAAGGACCTTGAGTCTTAAAAGTTCATGAATGCTTAATTCATGTTGACTTTTCAGAAAATTACCTCTGCAAGTACAGCACAGAAATACAGGCAGTCCACTTCGGAGCATCACATCAGCAGGCAACACTGCACACAGGTGTGCTTTATGTGCATGCAACCCCTCACCCGATGTCCTTCTGCACAGTGTCACCCTCAAGAATAAAGGGCCCACCAGCAATCTGGCAACACTTGTCACCAGTGCTTGATTATGTGAAGAGTGCACATCCAGAGGTCTCCACTGTCCATTTTTACAGCGATGGCCCCTGCACTCAGTACAAACAACGAGGTTGTTTATTCTTGTTTTGTACTGAGCTATTCAAGCGGGGATTCACTGCCGGGACGTGGAACTTTTTCGAGGCGAGCCACGGGAAGGGTGCCCCGGATGGTGTGGGAGGGGCCCTGAAGAGGAGGGCTGACAATCTAGTCAGCCAAGGAAGAGATATTCCGGATGCTGCAGAGCTGTTTGCTGTGTTGAAAGAGACAAACACAAAAATCCAGTTGTTTTTTGTCAGCGAGGAAGCAGTTGATAGTGCAGTTTCAGAGATGCCCAATGATGTGCCACCAGTTCCGTCCATTATGAGGATCCATCAGGTAGTGTCCCTAACCCATGGAGAATTGATATACAGGGACGTCAGCTGCTTGTGCACGACAACACAAAATCTGAACTGTGGGTGCTTGAATGCAAAGCATTTCAAGTTTAGCAATCAGCAGACAGCTCCCATGGCCCCCACAGAAACGGAAGTTCAGAGGCAAAGTCTTGAGGTTGTTGGCAAATGGTGTGTGCTGAAGTACGATGGTGATCTTTCCCTGGTGTCATCACTGATACAAGTGAAACACATGTTGAGGTCAGTTGTATGCAAAAGATTGGGGTTAACCGTTTTTTCTGGCCAGCCCGTGAAGACATCCTTTGGTACCTGTTTGAGGACATTGTGTGTATTATCCCACCCCCGAGGCCAGTCACAGGTCGTCACATGGAAATCGAGAGCGAAGTCTGGGCCAAACTAAATACTTTTTAGAAAGGGCCAGGCAAGTTTGTGTTCTTTAATTTAGCGCAATTCTAGCTAAAACACTGTTGGATGTAGTTTTTGCAACTGAAAATGTTTTGTTTTGTACATGAAGATGGAGAGGACCCATGGGGCCAGAAACACCCACCATGGCATGCTGAAGGGGAAGGAGATAAACCCACCACACTCGCTATCTCCGTTCTCTTTCTCTCTGTCTTTCACCCCTTTGTTCTCTTTTCATCATCTTTGCTGACAAACCAGCACAATCCTTCAGAAATCTCTCACTCACTCAGTCCGGATACATTCCTGTTATGTTCATTCCTGTTACGTTCATTCCTGTTATTAAATTGTTTTTCTCTAAAAAATGAAATTAAACCACTGATTTTCTCAATTGTGTTATGTTCATCATTTATCCAATAGTTTAATTAATTACATGATAAAAACATTTATAAATGTAAGGGTTCGGTCTCCTTTAAAATTAAAAAAATGGCTTTGCATTATTTTTTTTAATACACCTTGTGTGCATATATAGTGATTTTTTTGTGACAAATGTCAATTATTTAAACATGCAACCTACCATTTATTTAAAATAAACAATTTTGTGAGAGGAAAACAAAGAAATTAGCTGAATTTTTTTTAAAAAAATGGTTTTTAAAAGACACGATTTTTGGTAACAGGACTGAGAAAAATGCATCCATCTCCCACTTTGAAACCTTGTAAAAAATTTAATAAAGTTACCTGAGATTGACCAATATACATTTTGAATAGTGAAATATGTGTGTTATTAGATTCAGTGTTGAAAAAAGATAAAAAATTAGTTACATTTTTTAAAGTTACAACAGGCAAATGTCACCCTTTCGGTGGAATGGCTCATATAGCCTAATTAGGCAATATTTACAAAAATAGCTGACAAAACAAAAAATAAAATGGTTACCCACCAGAGTCACCAGCTCCACAGCAGAACAGCCTCCATATAAATTCACGTATGGCATCTGCGGGGGATGGATGGATGGGTGGGTGAGTGAATGGATATGGATGGATGGATGGATGGATAGATAGACAGTAAACTTAAATTAAGGTAGTTATGCAAAGAGACATTTTCCTAACGAATATCTCCAAAAACAGATCAAACTATAAACATACTCGGTTATAATCACTTTGTATCTGTATATATAACCGAAAACACTACGAGAACAATGTTGTTGAGTGCGCCTGTCAGGCAACTTAATGACTCATATCTCCAAATTCCGTTCCGTTTTGGCATTTATGTCCCGTGCAATTTCACTACCGGGCTAGAAGTTAAAGCGGATGATAACTAAACAGGATTAGGAATAATAACGTAGTGTAGCAAAAAAAATAAAATAAAAAGTGCCATAATATACAACCGCTGCCCATATGAGCAGAATTATTTAAACGCTACTTCCGCAATAACAACATGTCTCACCTTTGAAGTTTATTTCCATATCTGCCACTAGACTTTTGTGTTGCGATCGGCGAATCAAGTTATAATTGATAAACTTTATATATTGCGACTTTTCGGATTTCCCGCGAGCCGGTGTTTGTGTTGAAGTCTGTTCCCCAGTCGGATTCTGTTTCCCCTTCGGCCCCGCCCCCGTCTAAACTGCGAGCTAAGGACGCGCATGCTCACAAAAAGCTCGCCGTACTACGGAGAGCGCCAAGGCTCAAAACTAGATTTCTTTTTTAACGAGTTTTATCTGTAGATTGTTTTATTTCAGAAGTGAAAGGCAAATTTCATGACAGTCTTGTTATATTTTGAAAAAGGGGTAACAGAACCTATGTTTGTAGCGTTTATTATTTATTCATGAACACAACCACCTACTGTTATTTCTATTAATAAATAATATTATATTTGTGAGAGTTTTCATTTTTAATATAGTAGACTTTGGGAATAAATAAGTGCTCACTGTTAACTGTGATTTTATAGGTTAAATATGTGACCGTTCTCACAAGGCACAATACTTGGACATATTGATCATATTTATCTTTTTTCCCCTCAGCCCAGCTTTACTTATTTATTTAATGCAATTGAGTGATTTGGCTACAAAAGAGCTCATTGTCCACTTTAGTTCAGCTGTTTAGTGTAAACTAAATCGGTTGGTTTATGTCCCAAGTACACTTTCGTGCAATTTACTTAGAAAAGATAAAAAGAAAATGCAGATAAAACAGAATAACATATTACAAGTTTTTAGGTTTTATCATTGACTTAAAACCACCTGCATTATAGCAGGGGGAGCGTATCCTGACAGCTGAGAACATTACTCTCACAGATAATGTTCCCCCTGTGTTCAATAAGAAAGAAAGCTCATACATGTGTCAAATTCATACTGCTGACTTGTTTCCAAAAGTCCTGTGAAGCCTTAAATCCCCTAAATTTGTCCATCAAAGCAGGGGGAACGCATCCTGAAAGCTTGGAACGTTTCAGTCAGATACTGTTCCCCCTGTGTTCAATAAGAAACAGTTGTAAACAAAGGATTTTGATGTATGAGGAGGAGAGGAGATGGACGTTTTCACTGAAGGAAGTTACATTATGCGATAGATGCATGCATGATGCAACGGAACATTCACGTTTGACCGGAAGCGACGGTTTATAGTTATAAATGTCTTAATTATATATTTCTTTTTCACAAACATGTTGCCTTTTGCTTCAGAAGACATTGAGTGACTGGAGCCATATTGATTACTTTTATGCTGCCTAAATGTGACTTTTGGTCTCTAAACGTGTTGGAACACTCATGTACCTTGTATGGCACAAAAGATCAGTGGCATCATCCAAAAATCTTCAAAAGTGTTCTGCTGAAGAAAGAAAGTCATGTATATCATGGATGACATGAGGGTGAGTAAACCATATGAGAATTTTCATTTTTGGCTCACTTTAAGCACACTTCACAATGTGCATTTTTGTAATGTGTAGCAAGGTTTTTTGTGCCATACATACTCCTGTGGTCGGTATAGTGCCTATTTTGTGAAGATTTGTAGTGGATATTGGATAGTTTACAGCTTTGGGTTTCTAAAGATTACATATTGTTCGCTGTCCTTTTCTGCATACCCCTGATCGGCACCAAAGTGCATCGGCTCACTGGGAAAATGCCCGGTATGCCAGATTACCAGTCTAGCACTGGATGGAAGGATGGATGGGTTTGGTTAAATGGAACATCTGGTGGAAAATTTAAAAGCTTATATTTTGTCCTAATGAGTGTTGAAGCATTTGGTCACCCAAAATACATTTTGTTGTAATGGATGAAGCTTCAATAATTTGAATGTGATGGATTATCACATTCTAAATATGTACCTTCCCTTTATAATTATAATTTCTTACATTTATATAGCTCTTTTCTAGGAACTCAAAGCACTTATAGGTGTAATCTCCTCAACCACCACCAGTGTACAGCATCCACCTGGAGCCATAGACCAGCTATTGGAGGAGAGGAGAGTAGATTACACCCCTACTCTTTATGAGAAGTGTCCTGGTGTTTTTAATGACCACAGAGAGTCAGGACATCGGTTTAACATCTAATCCAAATGTCCCCTTCACTATCCTGGGACATTAAGATCCAAAAAGACCACAGGGTGAATACCCCCTGCTGACCTCTTCCAGCAGCAACCTTGATTTGCCCCAGGAGGTCTCCCATCCAGGTACTGGCCCAGCTCAGCCCTGCTTAGCTACAGTGGAACCAGGCAAGAGCTGCTGCTGCATTCAGATGTAGTACATATTGCTTTTATTAACATCAGAGTTATGACAGTTGGGGAAACACTGGTTTGAGAATTAATGTATTTTCTTGTGCTTGTAGGATCATTTGAGAATCAACCCTGATGGCACCAAATGCCAATCAAAGTCACAGATCAGCCGGAAATCTGGAAAGAGGGTTCAAAGAAAAAGCATCAGCCTGAATCAAAGTTATATTGTCGGATTCCCAACCAGTTTATAAAAATAACAAGATAAAGAGAGAGAGAGAAAATACTCATCAATATCATCAAAGGAAGGCACAATCAGAAGGCACATTTTGAAGTGTAGCAACGGAATAGTGATAACAAAGAATCAATGCATGTGTAGCTCTAAAATCTTTTAGTACAACTTTAGATTTCAGTGAGAATCTCTTGATTATTCCCTTAAAAAAATATCATTCATCTGTTTGTCCCAGTTTGGGGCAGATTCACAGATAACACCCAGTGTCCAGTTGCAACAAACACAGGTAAAAAATGCAGAGTGCATAATACACCTTTGGGTCACTTGAGCATAGATGTTAATGCCAGATAAAGCAGTTCTTAATGTGTTCTTTATTTTATGATCATGATTGTTGCATGAAAATGTACACATTACATATACAACCACATGCTTTATGCTTTGATTGGTGATGAGAGCCATTGTTTATAGTTTAAAAAGGATTTTTGCTGCAAAAAGACCAGCTTATGCAGAGTTTTTCTAGTTTAAAGAAGGGGCAAAAAGTGTTTAGGTCTATTCAGGGTCTAAAATGGTTTTTTTAAGAATGAGCTAGACATGCTAGAAATAGGCTGGAACCATCCCTTAAAAACTGCAAATACCACAAACTCAAACTTTGCTCAATAGTATCTGTCTGTTGACTATATGACTATGTTAACATTTAATTCACTGTTTGCCCTTTAAATCTCACTTTGATGACAAGATTCACTGCCAGTTGGTTAATCTCACAATACTTTAAGAACAAAGTAACAGCTTTCCTCCTTTTGAAATACGCTGCATGTCTGGTTGTGGGACAGACATATGATGGCTGGGTGATGATGATAGAGGGGGAGCAGATTCATCTTCTCAGTGTTTTACACACTTGGGATTTAAATCGAGGTCCAAGAATTCTGTAGTTTGATCATCAATTCATAGAAAATGGTCATCTATGAGAAAAGAGGTTGAGAGGCCATGAGCAACGAGAACACAATTTTATATCATACACCAATAATCATGTGGGCATTATATATGCTGTAAAGTTTTCACAATTCAATGATTGATAAATTAACATTACCAAAAAGTTTCCATCCACTTTTTGCAATGTTCTGTTATCGACAAAAATGCACAAAAAAAAAAAAATACCTTTCGCGCCACAGATGTCCCCCCACATGCGTAAAATAGAGAAGTTGCAGCTCACAAACGTGTCCAGACGTTTACGCTGGTAAGACGTATGACAGCTTTTCACAGGGAAGCTTAATGCATGCGATTTAGTCTGATATTAAATATTTTGCACGTATAGCCTATATTAATTATATTTCACATTTGTTAATAGCCTATATTCATTATTTTGGCACGTGTTATTGCAATACAATAAAAAATGAAGCGCGTTTTTTCTGGTGTCTTCTTTACCGTAAAACGTCTGGAAAAACTTCCATCAAGAATAAAAGTAATGTCGTTGTCTTTAATGAAACTGAGCAGAACTCGAGTCTCCTCATCAGTTCAAGTGTTATTCTCCACTATAAAACGTTTTTTAATGCCAATGTTCTTGACAAAAACTGTTTCCAAACAAAATTTCTCGACATTTGACGCGTTTGCTAAAGTTAAGCAGAACAATATTATGATGCTGACACGATCAAGGTGAAACTCGAAAAATTAGAATATCGTGCAAAAGTTCATTAATTTCAGTAATTCAATTTAAAAGGTGAAACTAATATATTATATAGACTCATTACAAGCAAAGTAAGATATTTCAAGCCTTTATTTGATATAATTTTTATAATTATGGCTTACAGCTTATGAAAACCCCAAATTCAGAATCTCAGAAAATTAGAATATTGTGAAAAGTTTCAGTATTGTAGGCTCAAAGTGTCACACTCTAATCAGCTAAACACCTGCAAAGGGTTCCTGAGCCTTTAAATGGTCTCTCAGTCTGGTTCAGTTGAATTCACAATCATGGGGAAGACTGCTGACCTGACAGTTGTGCAGAAAACCATCATTGACACCCTCCACAAGGAGGGAAAGCCTCAAAAAGTAATTGCAAAAGAAGTTGGATGTTCTCAAAGTGCTGTATCAAAGCACATTAATAGAAAGTTAAGTGGAAGGGAAAAGTGTGGAAGAAAAAGGTGCACAAGCAGCAGGGATGACCGTAGCCTGGAGAGGATTGTCAGGAAAAGGCCATTCAAATGTGTGGGGAGCTTCACAAGGAGTGGACTGAGGCTGGAGTTACTGCATCAAGAGCCACCACACACAGACGGGTCCTGGACATGGGCTTCAAATGTCAAGCGTCTTACCTGGGCTAAAGAAAAAAAGAACTGGTCTGCTGCTCAGTGGTCCAAAGTCCTCTTTTCTGATGAGAGCAAATTTTGCATCTCATTTGGAAACCATGGTCCCAGAGTCTGGAGGAAGAATGGAGAGGCACACAATCCAAGATGCTTGAAGTCCAGTGTGAAGTTTCCACAGTCTGTGTTGGTTTGGGGAGCCATGTCATCGGCTGGTGTTGGTCCACTGTGCTTTATTAAGTCCAGAGTCAACGCAGCCGTCTACCGGGACATTTTAGAGCACTTCATGCTTCCTTCAGCAGACAAGCTTTATGGAGATGCTGACTTCATTTTCCAGCAGGACTTGGCACCTGCCCACACTGCCAAAAGTACCAAAACCTGGTTCAATGACCACGATATTACTGTGCTTGATTGGCCAGCAAACTCGCCTGACCTGAACCCCATAGAGAATCTATGGGGCATTGCCAAGAGAAAGATGAGAGACATGAGACCAAACAATGCAGAAGAGCTGAAGGCCGCTATTGAAGCATCTTGGTCTTCCATAACACCTCAGCAGTGCCACAGGCTGATAGCATCCATGCCACGCCGCATTGAGGCAGTAATTAATGCAAAAGGGGCCCAAACCAAGTACTGAGTACATATGCATGATTATACTTTTCAGAGGGCCGACATTTCTGTATTTAAAATCCTTTTTTTTTTTTTGATTGATTTCATGTAATATTCTAATTTTCTGAGATTCTGAATTTGGGGTTTTCATAAGCTGTAAGCCATAATCATCAAAATTATATCAAATAAAGGCTTGAAATATCTTACTTTGCTTGTAATGAATCTATATAATATATCAGTTTCACCTTTTAAGTTGAATTACTGAAATTAATGAACTTTTGCACGATATTCTAATTTTTCGAGTTTCACCTGTATTTTGCGTTTTCATCAGCTTAATTTTGTGCGCTAACCCTTTTCCCGCTAAAATAATAATTGGATGGAAACGTAGTTAATGTGACACAGTGTCACTTAGAGTTCAGATACATCTTACCCAAACTGATCCAGTGAACTAAACTCCATCATCATCATCATCATCATCATCACTTTGATTCCCAAACCATGGACGAACAGAGCTCGGGCCATATGGTGACGTTTCTTCCACCGAATGTCTTATTTCTGTTAAAACAATAAATACTGAATAGATAAATGATAAATAAACAGTAATTAAAATAACAGTAATATTAATTAGGCCCCTATATATAATAAGCCTAGATCTATGGAGCCAAATCAATCTCATTAATAATTCACGCACAAAAAATGATTCACACATGCATGAAACCTAATTCACGTACACAAAAAAAAAAAAACATTACGTGCGTGAAAAAAATATATATTCACAAAAAGCTATTCACATGCACAAAATAAAAGTATGCATACGTAAAATACATTTTACAAACGCAAAACATACTTCATAGATATACAACTCGCAAAAAGTTTCGAATGTTTAAAATGTGCGAGTGTATCCATGAATCTGAATGTGCAAATCGTCATTCACGTGTGAATCCCCTCGGATTTGTGTGTGTGTGTTTTTGAGACTTTCCTGGCAGAGATATCTTCCCACGTGGGTCTGTCGTACTCTTTAGCTAATCAGATGCGAGCTTAACCATAAGCCACTTATTCTGCGCACCTTTTGCGCAATATGGATTAATTAGAACGGAAATGAAGCCTTTTTTTTATTTTTATTTTTTTAAGATTCAAACAAACAAAGTCAATGTACAGTCAAAACTACAATAATACATATATAAAGAGAAAAACAATACAGCCAGGGGGGAAGGCTAAACACCATGTAAATATATTGAATTGTTTTCTTATTATGTGAATGAAAAATAGTCTTTATATATATTTGAATTTATTTTTCAAGAACCAAAAACAAAGGTTGGGATTTACTGTAGGGCCTACTTACGTTTATGTATATGAAATTTAGCAAAAAATTTAAATTACATTTATAATATAGTATTCTTTACTTTTATTTGAGGGGATATTAGTAAAACCAAATATAACGTTATCTAAACATAAGGAAAAAGTGGGTTCAATGTTATCAATTATAAATCTGGTCAAATCTTTCCAAAATTTCCTTACATGAACAGAATGCCAAAATAGATGAAACAAAGTCTCAGGCAATGTATTGCACAAAGAACAGTTCAAATCAATATCCTTTTTAAATTTAACAAGAAAAATATTAACTGGGCAGTATCGGTGTAAGATTTTGAAAGTTATTTCCTTAACTTTATTTATTAATAAATATTTGTTTGGTAAAGCCCAGATGGCCTTCCATAATAAACCTTCCACCAGTCTATTCCAATAAACAGTTTGGCATAGTGACAATTTGTCTTTTGAAGTAAGGAACGAATAGTTTTATTAATATTTAAAACTCCAGGGCCAGGAAATGATGCCTTTACATCAGTAATCCAGCATGGCGAACGAAGAACGGGAAGCACGGGTAAGTGAAGTAAAATGTTTTTGGACAATAATGTATTGTGACTGAAAACATAATAACAGTATTGATACTTTTATTGAATAAATAAAATAGGCAACTTATGTAGGCCTATGTGTGACTCTAATAATAAAAACAACAACAACAATAATAATAATAATAATAGCAGCACAAAAAAAAAACATTATTTCCCGTTCTTCGTTCGCCATGCTGGATTACTGATGTAAAGGCTTCATTTCCGTTCTAATTAATCCATATTGCGCAAAAGGTGCGCAGAATCAGTGGCTTATGATATGATTGGTTAAGCTCGCATCTGATTGGCTAAAGAGTACGACAGACCCACGTGGGTAGAGATCTCTGAGTGAATGACGATTTGCACATTCAGATTCATGGATACACTCGCACATTTTAAACATTCGAAACTTTTTGCGAGTTGTATATCTATGAAGTATGTTTTGCGTTTGTAAAATGTATTTTACGTATGCATACTTTTATTTTGCGCATGTGAATAGCTTTTTGTGAATATATATTTTTTCACGCACGTGATTTTTTTTTTGTGTACGTGAATTAGGTTTCATGCATGTGAAATTGTCTACGCATGTGTGAATCATTTTTTGTGCGTGAATTATTAATGAGATTGATTTGGCTCCATATAGATCTGATATTATTAATAATTAATATTACTGTTATTAATTTTAATATTACTGTTATTATATTAATATATAACACTTTATAATAACTATAGATAATAACACTGCACATTAAGCTGTAATAATCATCAATGTTAAATGGTCTGCAGCCTATAGCGCTTTATTTTATCCTATTCAAAGCCCCTTACTGTGACTCATTCACCCATATATACCCTCACATACACCCACACACACAGGCTCATTGCGGTTTGATTATCCATAGTAATGCGTGTCTTTTTCAGCCTATACATGACACAGGGCAGGACACTATCTATTACAAGGGCGTATGTTTGATTTTGACATTGGTGGGGACGTTAAAGCAGTCCGCACAGCCCCCATGGAAGCTGAGGATTTTTGCATTTATGATGACTTTTGACTGCAATTTCATGTCATACTTAAAGCCTTTATTTATAGATATGGTAGCCAACAGACTCATTAAGGGTTTTTTTTTATGTCAGTATGTTCCTGAGACAATAATTACACAATTTTGATTATGTAAACCAACAACATTACAATTTAGCTTTCTGTGCTTCATGATAGAATATCTAAACAAGCATACAATCCTAACTGAAAAAACATTGTTCAGGGATTGACATTAAGGTTTTTAGTCGATACTGACTACAAGAATATGTTAATGAATTAATTTGGTAATGTTACAAGTTAAAGGTAACTAATGATGACAAGGAGGCAGTTTAACAGAGACTTAACTTTTACTTTACTCTGTCCATAGAGCAATTGTCAACATCAGCATCAGAGTACATATACATAATGTATGGAGAGCACTTACAGGCATAACCTGGTATTGTAGACCACGTAACCAATAATCAAGTACCTTAATCGCAGAACACTAGAAATTCTTTACTCAAATTTGACAGCTGAATTGAACCTTGAAGGCACATTTAAAGGTCTCCAACCTTTTGAAACCAGTGATCTGTAAATATGTATTTTCATCTAAACATATAAAATACTGTTAACTATATCCACACCCTCAATACACACAGCTCAGAGTCCATTGTCTTGTCCCTTGCCATTTGAAGAAGTCAAACACATACCTGTGCCAGTCTTTATACTTATGGTTCATTGACAAATAAGGTAGTCCAATGAGTTAAAATAAGAAATCTTTTAAAAATCTAGAAAAGTACACATATGTCAAGTTGTCGGAAATATAATCTTTGTGTCTAATTTGGTTTCATGCATTTCTCAAAAATGTACTTTTTTGACTTTTTTTACAAAAATATTTGTAACTTTCAAATTGTCATATGGTGTAACCATTTAGTAAACAAATATAATAATAATTTCTTTGGACCATGAATACATGAGAGTATAAACAAATTCATCATTCATTTCCCAAAGGGTTTTCAAATATCAGTATGAAGTTAAACTCAGAAATTGAAAATATGTTCATCATGGAATAGGTGTATTAATGTAAATGGTTTGTGTGCATTGCATTTTTCAATGTATATTTAATGTAATATATCTGGATGAAAATTAGCATCACTTCATCATTGACACCCATGACCCATGGCCATAATATGCACCTATTACCCTCTGTTATTATATTTTATGTTATGATCATGAAATAGTTTTTTTTTTCTAGATTACTCGCCCACTGTAACAGACACACATATTTTCTACTCCAATAACTAGTAAAGGAAGTTTGGGCTGTTTCTATGAAGTATATATATATATATACTCAGCACCAAATTAGCCTAAATTAACACACACACACACACACACACTAACGTTTAGGCTTGCCACTCATCCCGTGATTTGCCCTGCCTATGACGTGATTTGTCCCATATTTATGTGCACAGACCTGGTGGTATTAATGATGACGCACATCTAGCTCACACTTTAGCAAGAAATGGTAAAGCCAATCCTACTAGGGATGTGGGTTAGGGAGGCGGGACTCATAGTAGAGAACGAGATCTGTTAACCTTTTGTTTACCACAAATTGTGACACTGCCTTTCTGGCCAGGGCACTCTTGTAAAAGTTATTTTTCATCTCAATGAGAATTGTCCTGGTTAAATAAAGGTTAAATAAAATAAATAAATACATAAAAACCACAAGACACTGACAGACACCAGTGGTTATATATTTTAATTGTTTGATCAAAATTATTGCTAGGGACAATTCAGTAGTTGCTGAATATTGGTAGGGACATGTCCCTAAGCGTTCCTACTAAATTCTACGCCCTTGATCTATTACCCTAATATTTAAAACTGTGAACTTTAAAAAATAAAATGATATTTTCAGTAACATTGTTTTTATCAACATGTTTCATTATCGTAAAATGTTCTGCACTGCAGCGCCTTTTTATTTGAACCTTTTAAACTTTTTTTTTAACCTTAGCGGTATTCAAAGTGCTTTACACTGTGTCTCATTCACCCATTCATGCACACTAATGCGCCAAGGCATGGAGCTGCCATTGGGAGCAACTTGGGGTTCAGTGTCTTGCCCAAAGACACTTCGGCATGTGGCCGGGAATCAACCGCCTGTGATTAGCAGCCGCCCCATCAATATCAAACACACGTGAAACTTTATATATTTATGCATTCCTATATGCTCATCGACTACTAATCTATTCAGAGTCAGGTTATACAAATTTATGATCAAGTGTTTGCTGCTGATATTTTGGAAATCCTTTAGTTACTCACCGGAGTTGTCAGGTACACAGAAGCAGCTCAGGATTCTCCAGACTCTTCGTAAAGGTCTCCATAAACATTCAAGTAAGTCAACTGTGGAAATAATACGTTTATGTTATTTAAGTTTAAGTGTGAGCGACTGTTTGAATAAACATCTCTAAAAAGGATCAAACTAGAAAACAAACAGTTCAGTGGAAGTGGAGGATAACTTGCTCAGTGTGACGTCATAATGAAATGAAAGTGTCGCGCATCTCTCCACATAAACACCAAATTTGTTGCTGCGGATTAAACATTTCTCACCTCTGATGTTGGTTTCCATATCAGTCTGTCTGTCTGTCTTTGGTCTTTGCTGTTTGGATCTGCGTGACAAGATAACTTTCACAGACTTTTCAGATGCGACGGTGCTCAGATGACAGCGAACATACCCCTTGTAAGAAAAAGACAGACTGAATATGGCAAGCCCTTGACTGTATGGAGTCAATACCATCCACCTTTACCGTAAACGCCATAAATCGGACACGGCGACCAAGTCAGTCAGCCTTGATTTAAATCCAAGTGCGCGCATATTGCAGTTATAAATGTAATTTGCAGAAAGTCGGGCTTCCTTCCTCCCGTTGAGTGCATAAGAAAGCAAGTCTTACTATATTGAGGAAAAAGCATTTGTTAAGTGTTTGTGCCGTGCTGGTGTTTATTAATAGCTATGTTTATTTTAGCCTATGTGAAATGTGACTGGTTTAGAAGACTTTTGGATAGGGCAGGTAAATAATTTATAAACAAAGTGTACTGAATTAACATTACATTTACATATTATCAGTGCGGGTCCTACCCACTGATCTTTCTCTCTCTCTCTCTCTCTCTCTCTCTCTCTCTCTCTCTCTCTATAGACTGTGATCACTGAGTCTGTATTTGGTGAGGATCCGTCTCTGTTTTGGATCTCTTACAGTGTGCAGATATTCTGCCAGATTACATGTTCTGTTAAGGGATAACATTCCAGTTTGCTTTGGTTTTTACTTTCATTTTCCCAATGGTCCAAATATGAATTTTTGCTTTTATGATTTGGTTTATTCTGATCTGGTTTTGTTCAGCAGTGCTGGTCTGAAACTGGTGTTTGTTAGTTGTTAGTGGGTTTGTGAGTTTCAGAGCCAGCTGACAAAGGGGACTGGTTTTAGGCTTCAGCTCTTGGGTTTTAAGGGCTTCATGTTGTGTGTTTGGGGAACCTTAATTTAGGTGTGTCCAAAATTTGAGGGATCATTTTTCAATATGTATAATAAGGGGGTATCTGCCTAGTTCGGCCCGGCATGCATTAGTCGGTGTTCTTCTCTGAACTCTTAGAATGTTTGTACAGAATTGTGCATGCAGGGATTCAATGGGGTGTTTGTCCCATCTCGAGTAGTCTGCCATACAGAGGGGACCCCAAACCTCACTTCCGTTTAGAGCAATAGGCATTATAATGCTATCAAAGATCTTACACCAGATTGTTACAGGAATGTCAACTTGGGTAAATTTGCCCTTAATAGCATAAAATGCTCTTCTAGCTTTCTCTTTTAGTGCATTCACTGCCAGACCAAAACCCCTGAAGCACTGATGTTTAGACCTAGAGGTAGTCGTAGTGTCGGGTGTGTTCTATTGCAGTCTTCTCTCTCTGAGTGAGTCGAGTGTGAATTGGAGCGTGACTGTGGAGTCCTTTCCTATTTCAAATGTCTGTTTACTTAAGTGTTGTTTCTCTCACTGTCTTTTTAAAAAAAAAAAATATATATATATATATATATATATATATATATATATATATATATATATATATATATATATATATATATTTTTTTTTTTACTGTGTATGGTCACAAAGCACTGAAAATATTGTGGTGAGAACGGGGAGGTTGTGTCAATAAGTTTTTTAAACTGACTGCCATGGCAAGTGTGGAGATGGCGAATTATGAGCAACTCACCCGGCAGGAATAAAAGTGCCGGTTGGAGTCGAGTGCTCGGTTGAAGGATGTGTGTTAGCGGTAGGAGAGATGGTTAGTCACAGCAGCATTCGTTCGGTGTCGCGAATGAACGGTGCTGTGGTGTTATTCTTGGACAAAGTTGAAAAAGTGAACATGATATTTGAAAATGGGATAGTCCTCAATGATAGTTTGATTAAGGTTTTCCCACTTGTTAATCCAGCGAGAATGGACAGTTATGGACAGCTGGTTTCTGCGATTAAGAAAATCCCTCTAGGATGCAAATCCCCGTTGTTGAAGCACGTTGTGTCTTTCAGAAGACAAGTAGGCCTACATATGATTTTGAGGAGTGATATTGATGAACTGAATATTGCTTTTAAATTAAAAGTTGATAGCTTTGATTAATCTTTGCAACAACTGAGAGCGTTAAATTCTTTGGATGTGGGAAAGTGGGGCACTTGGTACGCGCTTGTCCTGATAAAAATACTTCAAATGGTACAGAAGATGAAAGTGTGTCTCAAAGTCACAATGAAGGTCAGAGTGTAGAAAAAGAAAATGAAGTTAGTGAGGTTTCGGATTTGAGTGTGGAAGAACCAAGGAAGTATTAAGAGTAGTGAGAAACGAATACAAAAGAATGATGAGACATTGGATATTGAGTTTGATGAGATGGAGGGTGAAATACTTAAAGAGGATGAAGCAGTATTTAAAGTACCATCAGTGAAAAGGAAGTCGAATCTTTGTGAGATGGCAACTACATCAAAGAAAAAGGCACCAGATGAGACTGTTACTAAAAGAGAACTGGTTTTACCAGGTGAAATGGTTTGGTCACAAAGAGGTCTTAAATATCTTGGAGTTTTTTAGGTGATGAAATAATAAAAAAACTGGGAAAATATTATTGAAAATGTAGAAGGAAGATTAGGAAGGTGGAAATGGCTTTTACCCAAAATGTCCTTTAGGGGAGAACATTGATTATTAATAATTTAGTAGCCTCCTCGGCACAGATAAGCAGTTCTACAGCCTCCTGAAGGGGTTCTGGTAAAAATACAGGTCAAGATGATCAATTTCTTTTGGGATAGATTACATTGGTTACCACAGAATGTTCTTTATCTTCCAAAGGAAGAAGGTGGACAAGGGGTTGTTGACCTTATATGCAGGAAAGTAGCTTTTAGGCTACAGTTTGTCCAAAAGTTTTTATACAGTCCAAGTATACCATGGTTTGGACCAGCTTGGAGGCTGGAGTTTTAGAAGAAATATCTTTTGGACAGATTGTAGGAGTTTAAATTTGAAGTTTATTTCTTCCTTTTATGAGAGTGTAAGAAAATCATGTGTGACAGGTTAATAGATCAATGTCATATAAGTCTCTGTATTGGTTTTTGGAAGAACCTTTGATTAATGGTGCTGACTGGATTTATGTTGAGATACAACTTTATGGTTGATGCAAACTTTAACAAAAGCCAAAGTTGTTAAAATGATAGACTTAATAGAAGTGGATGGTATCACATTGGACAATGCTGATGCACTTGCACAGAGACTTTAAATTAAATCCTTTGTCCATCTTTTGTTAAAGAAGTTCAGAGAAACTTTGAGTGAAGAAGACTCAAACTTTTTGTCAAGTCAAGCGCTTCCTTATAAAACGAGGGATTTTCCTTGTATGGTGATCTCTAAAAGTGTAATAGAAAATGAAACTATTTTAATAACCTCAGAGATTTTAAGAGACATCATTTTTGATACAATGGGGGAAAGTGTTTATATAAAGTTTTTGTGAAGGTGATAAATAAAGAGAAATGAAAACGTATGGATACACCATGGAGAGAACATTTAAGTGTTGGTATTGAAGTCAAACCCGTTTGGGGCTCTTGTTACAAACCACCATTGACTAAAAATGTGGGTGATCTTCAATGGCCAATTTTACATGGGATTGTTGCTGTTAATGCTTTTATTTCAGTGTTGAATCCAAAAATGTGCAAGATAAATGTCTGTGGTGAAAGAGAAACCATATTTCATTGTTTTATGCACTGTGAGAGATTAAGACTTTGTTTGTTTTATTGGAGATTTTATTTGCTAATGTAAATGAAATGTTTACAATGATTGTGTTTATTTTAGGTTTTAAATTTTGGAAAGGAAAAAAGAAGAATGGACGGTTGTTAAATTTGATCTTAGGTCAAGCCAAAATGGCAGCTTATATTAGTAGGAAGTATAAAATTGCTCATGTAAAAATGTTGAATTGTTGTTTAAGGAGCTTATAAAAGCAAGAATAAAACATGATTTTATTTTCTACTCTCATATGAAGAAGTTGGAAAAGTTTGAAGAGGTTTGGAGTGTAGAAACAATGTTGTGCTGGGTTGAAAATGACACATTGTACTTTGTTGAAGATTTTGAGTAATTCTATGTGATTCTTTGTAAATGTGATTTTTTTATTTGATGGTGTTTATATTTGATTATGTGTAGTTAATAAAGGTCTCTCTCTCTCTCTCCCTCTCTCTCTGTGCTTTAGACCACCACCACTCCACTTTATGTTAATACAGTACACTTTGGTTATAAATAATTTACCTGCCCTAACCAAAAGTTATGACAGTTGTGGAAACACTGGTTTGAGAATTAATGTATTTTCTTGTGCTTACAGGTTAATTTTGAGAATCAGCTTTGACGGTACCAAATGCCAATCAAAGTCACAGATCAGCCGGAAATCTGGAAAGAGGGTCCAAAGAAAAAGCATCAGCCTGAATCAAAGTTATATTGTCGGCTTCCCAACCAGTTTATAAAAAGAACAAGATAAAGAGAGAGAGAGATATAGAGAGCATGAACACATTTGTCATTTTTACTTTTAATAAGTATACAGCTGGCAGTAAGTTACAGTAAAATTTACAGCAACCTTTTTTACAGCGTAATTTTAAATAATCTATCACAATACTTAAGTGTTTAGATTTGTTTCCAGAAAAAAACTCATCAATATCAGCAAAGCCACAATATATCATCAAAGGAAGGCACAATCAGAAGGCACATTTTGAAGTGTAGCAACGGAATAGTGATAACAAAGAATCAATGCATGTGTAGCTCTAAAATCTTTTAGTACAACTTTAGATTTCAGTGAGCATCTCTTGATTATTCCCTTAAAAAAATATCATTCATCTGTTTGTCCCAGTTTGGGGCAGAATCACAGATAACACCCAGTGTCCAGTTGCAACAGGTAAAAAAGGCAGAGTGCATAATACACCTTTGGGTCACTTGAGCATAGATTTTTTATGCCAGATAAAGCAGTTCTTAGTGTGTTCTTAATTTTATGATCATGATTGTTGCATGAAAATGTACACATTACATATACATGCACATGCTTTATGCTTTGATTGGTGATGAGAGCCATTGTTTTTAGTTAAAAAAGGATTTTTGCTGCAAAAAGACCAGCTTCTGCAGAATTTTTCTAGTTTAAAGAAGGGGCAAAAGGTGTTTAGGTCTATTCAGGGTCTAAAATGTTTTTTTTTAAGCTAGACATGCTAGAAATAGGCTGGAACCATCCCTTAAAAACTTCCAAATACCACAAACTCAAACTTTGCTCAATAGTATCTGTCTGTTTACTATATGACTATGTTAACATTTAATTCACTGTTTGCCCTTAAAATCTCACTTTGATGACAAGATTCACTTCCAGTTGGTTAATCACACACAATACTTAAAGAACAAAGTAACAGCTTTCCTCCTTTTGAAATCCGCTGCATGTCTGGTTGTGGGACAGACATATGATGGCTGGGTGATGATGATAGAGGGGGAGCAGATTCATCTTCTCAGTGTTTTACAAACTTGGGATTTAAATCGAGGTCCAAGAATTCTGTAGTTTGATCATCAATTCATAGAAAATGGTCATCTATGAGAAAAGAGGTTGAGAGGTCATGAGCAATGAGAACACAATTGTATATCATACACCAATAATCATGTGGGCATTATATATGCTGTAAAGTTTTCACAATTCAATGATTGATGAATTCACATGATCAACTTTTTGCAATGTTCTGTTATCGACAGTGGAAATGCACAAAAACAAAAATTACCTTTTGCCCCCCAGATGTCCCCACATGCGTAAAATATAGAATAGAATAGAATAGAATAGAATATTGGCCAGCTTATTATCATTTTAATTTCACATATTGCAGTCGAAAGAAACATCAAAAGATGACAGAAATGGAGAAATATGAATTACTCTATCTGGTCGCGGGATGAACGGGGAGTTGCAACACACGCTTAAGAGGAATGACATATGACAGATTTTCACATTAATGCATGCTATTTATTCTGATATTAAATATTTTGCACGTATAGCCTATATTAATTATATTTCACATTTGTTAATAGCCTTTATTCATTACTTTGGCACGTGTTATTGCAATACAATAAAACATTAAGCGCGTTTTTTCTGGTGTCCTCTTTACTGTAAAAAGTCTGGAAAAACTTCCATCAAGAATAAAAGTAATGTCGTTGTCTTTAATGAAACTGAGCAGAACTCGAGTCTCCTCATCAGTTCAAGTGTTATTCTCCACTATGCTGTTTGTTATGAGGTGATTCATCAGTAGCCTAAAAGTGTTCCTCTCCACTATAAAACGTTTTTTAATGCCAATGTTCTTGACAAAAACTGTTTCCAAACAAAATTTCTCGACATTTGACGCGTTTGCTAAAGTTAAGCAGAACAATATTATGATGCTGACACGATCAATATTTTGCGTTTTCATCAGCTTAATTTTGTGCGCTAAACCTTTTCCTGCTAAAATAATAATTGGATGGAAACGTAGTTAATGTGACCCAATGTCACTTAGAGTTCAGTTACATCTTACCCAAACTGATCCAATGAACTAAACTCCATCATCATCATCATCATCATCATCATCATCATCACTTTGATTCCCAAACCATGGACGAACAGAGCTCGGGACATATGGTGACGTTTCTTCCACGTGTCTTATTTCTGTTAAAACAATAAATATTGAATAGATAAATGATAAATAAACAGTAATTAAAATAACAGTAATATTAATTATATATAATAGGCCTAGATCTGATATTATTAATAATTAATATTAGCTACTTCTATTATATTAATATATAACACTTTATAATAACTATAGATAATAACACTGCACATTAAGCTGTAATAATCATCAATGTTAAATGGTCTGCACTTATATAGGACTAGCGATTTCTTTTTATTCAAAGCGCCTCACACTGTGACTCATTTATACACACCCACACACACACGGCTCATTGCATGTGGTTCACCACAGTAATGCGTGTTTTTCAGTAGCCTAAGTACCATGACACAGGGCAGGACACTATCTATTACCATTATATTTAAAACTGTGAGCTTTAAAAAATAAAATGATATTTTCAGTAACATTGTTTTTATTAACATGTTCCATTATCTGTCGTAAAATGTTCTGCACTTACAGCGCCTTTTTATTTGAACCTTTTAAACTTTTTTTTTTAACCTTAGCGGTATTCAAAGTGCTTTACACTGTGTCTCATTCACCCATTCATGCACACTAATGCGCCAAGGCATGGAGCTGCCATTGGGAGCAACTTGGGGTTCAGTGTCTTGCCCAAAGACACTTCGGCATGTGGCCGGGAATCAACCGCCTGTGATTAGCAGCCGACCCGCTAAACCACCTGAGCCACAGCCGCCCCATCAATATCAAACACACGTGAAACTTTATATATTTATGCATTCCTATATGCTCATCGACTACTAATCTATTCAGAGTCAGGTTATAAAAAGTTATGATCAAGTGTTTGCTGCTGATATTTTGGAAATCCTTTAGTTACTCACCGGAGTTGTCAGGTACACAGAAGCAGCTCAGGATTCTCCAGACTCTTCGTAAAGGTCTCCATAAACATTCAAGTAAGTCAACTGTGGAAATACGTTTATGTTATTTAAGTTTAAGTGTGAGCGACTGTTTGAATAAACATCTCTAAAAAGGATCAAACTAGAAATCAATCAGTTCAGTGGAAGTGGAGGATAACTTTACAGTAATAATGCTCGCAATGCTCCGTGCATAATGAATGAAAGTGTCGCGCATCTCTCCACATAAACACCAAAAATGTTAAAAAATGTCTCACCTCTGATGTTGGTTTCCATATCAGTCTATCTGTCTGCTTTGGTCTTTGCTGTTTGGATCTGCGTGTCAAGATATCCTTTATATACTTTTTAGAGGCGTGGGCGAAATCTTTTGACGTAATAAACCATATATGGCATATAGAGCCGGCCTCTAGGCAGAAGCCCCAGACTCCCAGAGGCCACCAGAACATGAAATGACAGCTTGATTGTTTTTGTGATAAACTGTCAATGGACATGGTAAATATACAAAAACGCAATATTATGTTAACGGGCTGCAGGATGCAAGCACATTCAGACAACAAAACAGCAATGTCACAAAAAGGACATATCCTCTGGTGCAGAGAAAAGGAAAAGAAGAAAACAGAGGAAGAGAAAAACAGCACGATAAAGGTATGTTAGCTAGGCTAAGTTACGAGCTAACATTAGCTGGCTAGTTAGTTAAATATGTAGCATATCTTATTTTTTAGGAAAGTTTGATTAAACATCCGTAAATAGCCTTGACGTCTTAATATATTATTAGTACAACATATTACTTTGCAAGTTTTATATTAAAGTTTTTGTCTTCTATGTAAAAATAACTTTCCTGGGTATATATTTGTAATAAAAATAAGCTTCTGTTCCATAAACTTATAGAAGTTATTATGAAATCAGAACAAAATATGGTGGTAATACTGTTGGTGACCCTGTTGTGTGTTAAATAGAGGGTTCTTCATGTGTCATATTTCTATGAACAGTTCTATGATACATTTCTATGTATCAGTTAATGCCCTGTGTTGGTTTTCATGGGTATGAGGATGCTTGTTAATGTTGATTTGGGTTTCACTTAATTTCATTTTGATGAGAAGAGTGGTTAATCTGTCTGCACCGAGTGAAATGCGCGCCAGTAATCAGCGGTGCATTTTGGGTAATGTAGTTCATGACTTAAAGCATGTTATGTGTGTTAAGAAGAAGCTGAAACTGTGAATTGTTTCTTTGATATTGTAAGTTACCTGCGTATTAGAAATATGGGACAATGTACTAACTGAATGATGTATTTGCAGATTGTCAATCCAGAACAGATGTTTGTAACACTGTCCCATTTTATGCTTGCAGGTATGAGTTGTTGCATTCATTTTGTCATTATTGTTTTATTAACTTTCAGAATTCATTAATCTTATTAGTTCTACATAAAAAATATGCCTTTGGTGTTATGCATTTTATTAAATGGAACAATTTAAGATACTGTAAAGAAAATACATCTTGTAATATGGAGTTTGCGGGAAGCACTCTGAAGAGAGATTGTCAATCCAAAACAGATGTTTGTAACACTGTCCCATTTTATGCTTGCAGTAAACACGCAAAGGTAAAAAGGCATTGCTGGTGTTTCTCTTTATTTGGGGCTGATCCTGTGAGTGCGTCCAGTGCTCCGCTACACATCCACTGATGTGTTCATCTATCCTGTCCGACTCGAAAGGACTGATCTGGTAAGCAGAGGGTCACTGCCTATAAAGGAAAACTTCATATTCCCTGAAAAACCTGATGGCCGAAGTTTCCACTACCACTACACCTACAGAAAATGTATCAATGGGGAAAAAATGTAAGTGGAGCTGCTCACTTATTCAAAAAGAAATGATACAGTCTACAGCTTCTGCTGCAAATTGTTCTCTAGGAAGTACACAAAAGTGGTAACAGAGGGACAACAAGATTGGGTAAATATAGGTGTGCTACTGTTTCAATTAAAACCGTAGAAGGGTAAAATCATGCCAGGCAGACATTGGTATGTTGTAAGCAACACAGCTATAACTAATACAATTGATAAGGGGTGTGTTAGATTTATAGTGTGCGAATAATCAAGCATTGACAATATTCAATCATATTGGCGGCACCGAGTGGCCCCCAAATCAAATTCTGCTTGGGGCCCCATAAAGGCTTGGGCGGCCCTGCCTATAGTAGACTTTGGGAATAAATAAGTGCTCACTCATGGTAACTGTGATTTTATAGGCTAAATATGTGACCGTTCTCACAAGGCACAATACTTGGACATATTGATCATATTTATCTTTTTTCCCCTCAGGCCAGATTTACTCATTTAATGCAATTGAGTGATTTGGCTACAAAAGACCTCAGTTGTCCACTTTAGTTCAGCTGTTTAGTGTAAAGCAAGGGGAACGCATCCTGAAAGCTTGGAACGTTACTGTCAGATACTGTCCTAAACAAAGGATTTTGATGTATGAGGAGAGGAGATGGACGTTTTCACTGAAGGAAGTTACATTATGCGATAGATGCGTGGAATCTAGCATGATGCAACGGAACATTCACATTTGACCGGAAGCGACGGTTTATAGTTATAAAAGTCTTATTTATATATTTCTTTTTCACAAACATGTAGCCTTTTGCTTCAGAAGACATTGAGTGACTGGAGCCATATTGATTACTTTTATGCTGCCTAAATGTGACTTTTGGTCTCTAAAAGTGTTGGAACACTCATGTACCTTGTATGGCACAAAAGATCAGTGGCATCTTCCTAAAATCTTCAAAAGTGTTCTGCTGAAGAAAGAAAGTCATATATATCATGGATGACATGAGGGTGAGTAAACCATATGAGAATTTTCATTTTTGGCTCACTTTAAGCACACTTCACAATGTGCATTTTTGTAATGTGTAGCAAGGTTTTTGTGCCATACATACTCCTGTGGTCGGTATAGTGCCTATTTTTTGAAGATTTGTAGTGGATATTGGATAGTTCACAGCTTTGGGTTTCTAAAGATTACATATTGTTCGCTGTCCTTTTCTGCATACCCCTGATCGGCACCAAAGTGCATCGGCTCACCGGGAAAATGCCCGGTATGCCAGATTACCAGTCTAGCACTGGATGGAAGGATGGATGGGTTTGGTTAAATGGAGCCACCTGGTGGAACATTTAAAAGCTGATATTTTGTCCTAATGAGTGTTGAAGCATTTGGTCACCCAAAATACATTTTGTTGTAATGGATGAAGCTTCAATAATTTTTCAACTAAATATGTACCTTCCCTTTATAATTATAATTTCTTACATTTATATAGCTCTTTTCTAGGCACTCAAAGCACTTTATAGGTGTAATCTCCTCAACCACCACCAGTGTACAGCATCCACCTGGAGCCATAGACCAGCTATTGGAGGAGAGGAGAGTAGATTACACCCCTACTCTTTATGAGAAGTGTCCTGGTGTTTTTAATGACCACAGAGAGTCAGGACATCGGTTTAACATCTAATCCAAATGTCCCCTTCACTATCCTGGGACATTAAGACCCAAAAAGACCACAGGGCGAGGACCCCTGCTGACCTCTTCCAGCAGCAACCTTGATTTGCCCCAGGAGGTCTCCCATCCAGGTACTGGCCCGGCTCAGCCCTGCTTAGCTACAGTGGAACCAGGCAAGAGCTGCTGCTGCATTCAGATGTAGTACATATTGCTTTTATTAACATCAAAGTGCTTACAGCACCAAGTTATGACAGTTGGGGAAACACTGGTTTGAGAATTAATGTATTTTCTTGTGCTTGTAGGATCATTTGAGAATCAACCCTGATGGCACCAAATGCCAATCAAAGTCACAGATCAGCCGGAAATCTGGAAAGAGGGTTCAAAGAAAAAGCATCAGCCTGAATCAAAGTTATATTGTCGGATTCCCAACCAGTTTATAAAAATAACAAGATAAAGAGAGAGAGAGAGAAAATACTCATCAATATCATCAAAGGAAGGCACAATCAGAAGGCACATTTTGAAGTGTAGCAACGGAATAGTGATAACAAAGAATCAATGCGTGTGTAGCTCTAAAATCTTTTAGTACAACTTTAGATTTCAGTGAGCATCTCTTGATTATTCCCTTAAAAAAATAGCATTCATCTGTGAGTCACAGTATGGGGCAGATTCACAGATAACACCCAGTGTCCAGTTGCAACAAACACAGGTAAAAAAGGCAGAGTGCATAATACACCTTTGGGTCACTTGAGCATAGATTTTAATGCCAGATAAAGCAGTTCTTAATGTGTTCTTTATTTTATTATCATGATTGTTGCATGAAAATGTACACATTACATATACAACCACATGCTTTATGCTTTGATTGGTGATGAGAGCCATTGTTTATAGTTTAAAAAGGATTTTTGCTGCAAAAAGACCAGCTTCTGCAGAGTTTTTCTAGTTTAAAGAAGGGGCAAAAGGTGTTTAGGTCTATTCAGGGTCTAAAATGTTTTTTTTAAGAATGAGCAAGACATGCTAGAAATAGGCTGGAACCATCCCTTAAAAACTGCAAATACCACAAACTCAAACTTTGCTCAATAGTATCTGTCTGTTGACTATATGACTATGTTAACATTTAATTCACTGTTTGCCCTTTAAATCTCACTTTGATGACAAGATTCACTGCCAGTTGGTTAATCTCACACAATACTTAAAGAACAAAGTAACAGCTTTCCTCCTTTTGAAATCCGCTGCATGTCTGGTTGTGGGACAGACATGATGGCTGGGTGATGATGATAGAGGGGGAGCAGATTCATCTTCTCAGTGTTTTACAAACTTGGGATTTAAATCGAGGTCCAAGAATTCTGTAGTTTGATCATCAATTCATAGAAAATGGTCATCTATGAGAAAAGAGGTTGAGAGGCCATGAGCAACGAGAACACAATTTTATATCATACACCAATAATCATGTGGGCATTATATATGCTGTAAAGTTTTCACAATTCAATGATTGATAAATTAACATTACCAAAAAGTTTCCATCCACTTTTTGCAATGTTCTGTTATCGACAGAAATGCACAAAAAAAAAAAATACCTTTCGCGCCACAGATGTCCCCCCACATGCGTAAAATAGAGAAGTTGCAGCTCACAAACGTGTCCAGACGTTTACGCTGGTAAGACGTATGACAGCTTTTCACAGGGAAGCTTAATGCATGCGATTTAGTCTGATATTAAATATTTTGCACGTATAGCCTATATTAATTATATTTCACATTTGTTAATAGCCTATATTCATTATTTTGGCACGTGTTATTGCAATACAATAAAAAATGAAGCGCGTTTTTTCTGGTGTCCTCTTTACCGTAAAAAGTCTGGAAAAACTTCCATCAAGAATAAAAGTAATGTCGTTGTCTTTAATGAAACTGAGCAGAACTCGAGTCTCCTCATCAGTTCAAGTGTTATTCTCCACTATAAAACGTTTTTTAATGCCAATGTTCTTGACAAAAACTGTTTCCAAACAAAATTTCTCGACATTTGACGCGTTTGCTAAAGTTAAGCAGAACAATATTATGATGCTGACACGATCAAGGTGAAACTTCGAAAAATTAGAATATCGTGCAAAAGTTCATTAATTTCAGTAATTCAATTTAAAAGGTGAAACTAATATATTATATAGACTCATTACAAGCAAAGTAAGATATTTCAAGCCTTTATTTGATATAATTTTTATAATTATGGCTTACAGCTTATGAAAACCCCAAATTCAGAATCTCAGAAAATTAGAATATTGTGAAAAGGTTCAGTATTGTAGGCTCAAAGTGTCACACTCTAATCAGCTAAACACCTGCAAAGGGTTCCTGAGACTTTAAATGGTCTCTCAGTCTGGTTCAGTTGAATTCACAATCATGGGGAAGACTGCTGACCTGACAGTTGTGCAGAAAACCATCATTGACACCCTCCACAAGGAGGGAAAGCCTCAAAAAGTAATTGCAAAAGAAGTTGGATGTTCTCAAAGTGCTGTATCAAAGCACATTAATAGAAAGTTAAGTGGAAGGGAAAAGTGTGGAAGAAAAAGGTGCACAAGCAGCAGGGATGACCGTAGCCTGGAGAGGATTGTCAGGAAAAGGCCATTCAAATGTGTGGGGAGCTTCACAAGGAGTGGACTGAGGCTGGAGTTACTGCATCAAGAGCCACCACACACAGACGGGTCCTGGACATGGGCTTCAAATGTCAAACGTCTTACCTGGGCTAAAGAAAAAAGAACTGGTCTGTTGCTCAGTGGTCCAAAGTCCTCTTTTCTGATGAGAGCAAATTTTGCATCTCATTTGGAAACCAAGGTCCCAGAGTCTGGAGGAAGAATGGAGAGGCACACAATCCAAGATGCTTGAAGTCCAGTGTGAAGTTTCCACAGTCTGTGTTGGTTTGGGGAGCCATGTCATCGGCTGGTGTTGGTCCACTGTGCTTTATTAAGTCCAGAGTCAACGCAGCCGTCTACCGGGACATTTTAGAGCACTTCATGCTTCCTTCAGCAGACAAGCTTTATGGAGATGCTGACTTCATTTTCCAGCAGGACTTGGCACCTGCCCACACTGCCAAAAGTACCAAAACCTGGTTCAATGACCATGGTATTACTGTGCTTGATTGGCCAGCAAACTCGCCTGACCTGAACCCCATAGAGAATCTATGGGGCATTGCTAAGAGAAAGATGAGAGACATGAGACCAAACAATGCAGAAGAGCTGAAGGCCGCTATTGAAGCATCTTGGTCTTCCATAACACCTCAGCAGTGCCACAGGCTGATAGCATCCATGCCACGCCGCATTGAGGCAGTAATTAATGCAAAAGGGGCCCAAACCAAGTACTGAGTACATATGCATGATTATACTTTTCAGAGGGCCGACATTTCTGTATTTAAAATCCTTTTTTTTGATTGATTTCATGTAATATTCTAATTTTCTGAGATTCTGAATTTGGGGTTTTCATAAGCTGTAAGCCATAATCATCAAAATTATATCAAATAAAGGCTTGAAATATCTTACTTTGCTTGTAATGAATCTATATAATATATCAGTTTCACCTTTTAAGTTGAATTACTGAAATTAATGAACTTTTGCACGATATTCTAATTTTTCGAGTTTCACCTGTATTTTGCGTTTTCATCAGCTTAATTTTGGTGCGCTAACCCTTTTCCCGCTAAAATAATAATTGGATGGAAACGTAGTTAATGTGACACAGTGTCACTTAGAGTTCAGATACATCTTACCCAAACTGATCCAGTGAACTAAACTCCATCATCATCATCATCATCATCATCACTTTGATTCCCAAACCATGGACGAACAGAGCTCGGGCCATATGGTGACGTTTCTTCCACCGAATGTCTTATTTCTGTTAAAACAATAAATACTGAATAGATAAATGATAAATAAACAGTAATTAAAATAACAGTAATATTAATTAGGCCCCTATATATAATAAGCCTAGATCTATGGAGCCAAATCAATCTCATTAATAATTCACGCACAAAAAATGATTCACACATGCATGAAACCTAATTCACGTACACAAAAAAAAAAAAACATTACGTGCGTGAAAAAAATATATATTCACAAAAAGCTATTCACATGCACAAAATAAAAGTATGCATACGTAAAATACATTTTACAAACGCAAAACATACTTCATAGATATACAACTCGCAAAAAGTTTCGAATGTTTAAAATGTGCGAGTGTATCCATGAATCTGAATGTGCAAATCGTCATTCACGTGTGAATCCCCTCGGATTTGTGTGTGTGTGTTTTTGAGACTTTCCTGGCAGAGATATCTTCCCACGTGGGTCTGTCGTACTCTTTAGCTAATCAGATGCGAGCTTAACCATAAGCCACTTATTCTGCGCACCTTTTGCGCAATATGGATTAATTAGAACGGAAATGAAGCCTTTTTTTATTTTTATTTTTTAAGATTCAAACAAACAAAGTCAATGTACAGTCAAAACTACAATAATACATATATAAAGAGAAAAACAATACAGCCAGGGGAAGGCTAAACACCATGTAAATATATTGAATTGTTTTCTTATTATGTGAATGAAAAATAGTCTTTATATATATTTGAATTTATTTTTCAAGAACCAAAAACAAAGGTTGGGATTTACTGTAGGGCCTACTTACGTTTATGTATATGAAATTTAGCAAAAAATTTAAATTACATTTATAATATAGTATTCTTTACTTTTATTTGAGGGATATTAGTAAAACCAAATATAACGTTATCTAAACATAAGGAAAAAGTGGGTTCAATGTTATCAATTATAAATCTGGTCAAATCTTTCCAAAATTTCCTTACATGAACAGAATGCCAAAATAGATGAAACAAAGTCTCAGGCAATGTATTGCACAAAGAACAGTTCAAATCAATATCCTTTTTAAATTTAACAAGAAAAATATTAACTGGGCAGTATCGGTGTAAGATTTTGAAAGTTATTTCCTTAACTTTATTTATTAATAAATATTTGTTTGGTAAAGCCCAGATGGCCTTCCATAATAAACCTTCCACCAGTCTATTCCAATAAACAGTTTGGCATAGTGACAATTTGTCTTTTGAAGTAAGGAACGAATAGTTTTATTAATATTTAAAACTCCAGGGCCAGGAAATGATGCCTTTACATCAGTAATCCAGCATGGCGAACGAAGAACGGGAAGCACGGGTAAGTGAAGTAAAATGTTTTTGGACAATAATGTATTGTGACTGAAAACATAATAACAGTATTGATACTTTTATTGAATAAATAAAATAGGCAACTTATGTATGTGTGACTCTAATAATAAAAACAACAACAATAATAATAATAATAATAATAGCAGCACAAAAAAAAAACATTATTTCCCGTTCTTCGTTCGCCATGCTGGATTACTGATGTAAAGGCTTCATTTCCGTTCTAATTAATCCATATTGCGCAAAAGGTGCGCAGAATCAGTGGCTTATGATATGATTGGTTAAGCTCGCATCTGATTGGCTAAAGAGTACGACAGACCCACGTGGGTAGAGATCTCTGAGTGAATGACGATTTGCACATTCAGATTCATGGATACACTCGCACATTTTAAACATTCGAAACTTTTTGCGAGTTGTATATCTATGAAGTATGTTTTGCGTTTGTAAAATGTATTTTACGTATGCATACTTTTATTTTGCGCATGTGAATAGCTTTTTGTGAATATATATTTTTTCACGCACGTGATTTTTTTTTTGTGTACGTGAATTAGGTTTCATGCATGTGAAATTGTCTACGCATGTGTGAATCATTTTTTGTGCGTGAATTATTAATGAGATTGATTTGGCTCCATATAGATCTGATATTATTAATAATTAATATTACTGTTATTAATTTTAATATTACTGTTATTATATTAATATATAACACTTTATAATAACTATAGATAATAACACTGCACATTAAGCTGTAATAATCATCAATGTTAAATGGTCTGCAGCCTATAGCGCTTTATTTTATCCTATTCAAAGCCCCTTACTGTGACTCATTCACCCATATATACCCTCACATACACCCACACACACAGGCTCATTGCGGTTTGATTATCCATAGTAATGCGTGTCTTTTTCAGCCTATACATGACACAGGGCAGGACACTATCTATTACAAGGGCGTATGTTTGATTTTGACATTGGTGGGGACGTTAAAGCAGTCCGCACAGCCCCCATGGAAGCTGAGGATTTTTGCATTTATGATGACTTTTGACTGCAATTTCATGTCATACTTAAAGCCTTTATTTATAGATATGGTAGCCAACAGACTCATTAAGGGTTTTTTTTTATGTCAGTATGTTCCTGAGACAATAATTACACAATTTTGATTATGTAAACCAACAACATTACAATTTAGCTTTCTGTGCTTCATGATAGAATATCTAAACAAGCATACAATCCTAACTGAAAAAACATTGTTCAGGGATTGACATTAAGGTTTTTAGTCGATACTGACTACAAGAATATGTTAATGAATTAATTTGGTAATGTTACAAGTTAAAGGTAACTAATGATGACAAGGAGGCAGTTTAACAGAGACTTAACTTTTACTTTACTCTGTCCATAGAGCAATTGTCAACATCAGCATCAGAGTACATATACATAATGTATGGAGAGCACTTACAGGCATAACCTGGTATTGTAGACCACGTAACCAATAATCAAGTACCTTAATCGCAGAACACTAGAAATTCTTTACTCAAATTTGACAGCTGAATTGAACCTTGAAGGCACATTTAAAGGTCTCCAACCTTTTGAAACCAGTGATCTGTAAATATGTATTTTCATCTAAACATATAAAATACTGTTAACTATATCCACACCCTCAATACACACAGCTCAGAGTCCATTGTCTTGTCCCTTGCCATTTGAAGAAGTCAAACACATACCTGTGCCAGTCTTTATACTTATGGTTCATTGACAAATAAGGTAGTCCAATGAGTTAAAATAAGAAATCTTTTAAAAATCTAGAAAAGTACACATATGTCAAGTTGTCGGAAATATAATCTTTGTGTCTAATTTGGTTTCATGCATTTCTCAAAAATGTACTTTTTGACTTTTTTACAAAAATATTTGTAACTTTCAAATTGTCATATGGTGTAACCATTTAGTAAACAAATATAATAATAATTTCTTTGGACCATGAATACATGAGAGTATAAACAAATTCATCATTCATTTCCCAAAGGGTTTTCAAATATCAGTATGAAGTTAAACTCAGAAATTGAAAATATGTTCATCATGGAATAGGTGTATTAATGTAAATGGTTTGTGTGCATTGCATTTTTCAATGTATATTTAATGTAATATATCTGGATGAAAATTAGCATCACTTCATCATTGACACCCATGACCCATGGCCATAATATGCACCTATTACCCTCTGTTATTATATTTTATGTTATGATCATGAAATAGTTTTTTTTTTCTAGATTACTCGCCCACTGTAACAGACACACATATTTTCTACTCCAATAACTAGTAAAGGAAGTTTGGGCTGTTTCTATGAAGTATATATATATATATACTCAGCACCAAATTAGCCTAAATTAACACACACACACACACACACACTAACGTTTAGGCTTGCCACTCATCCCGTGATTTGCCCTGCCTATGACGTGATTTGTCCCATATTTATGTGCACAGACCTGGTGGTATTAATGATGACGCACATCTAGCTCACACTTTAGCAAGAAATGGTAAAGCCAATCCTACTAGGGATGTGGGTTAGGGAGGCGGGACTCATAGTAGAGAACGAGATCTGTTAACCTTTTGTTTACCACAAATTGTGACACTGCCTTTCTGGCCAGGGCACTCTTGTAAAAGTTATTTTTCATCTCAATGAGAATTGTCCTGGTTAAATAAAGGTTAAATAAAATAAATAAATACATAAAAACCACAAGACACTGACAGACACCAGTGGTTATATATTTTAATTGTTTGATCAAAATTATTGCTAGGGACAATTCAGTAGTTGCTGAATATTGGTAGGGACATGTCCCTAGCGTTCCTACTAAATTCTACGCCCTTGATCTATTACCCTAATATTTAAAACTGTGAACTTTAAAAAATAAAATGATATTTTCAGTAACATTGTTTTTATCAACATGTTTCATTATCGTAAAATGTTCTGCACTGCAGCGCCTTTTTATTTGAACCTTTTAAACTTTTTTTTTTAACCTTAGCGGTATTCAAAGTGCTTTACACTGTGTCTCATTCACCCATTCATGCACACTAATGCGCCAAGGCATGGAGCTGCCATTGGGAGCAACTTGGGGTTCAGTGTCTTGCCCAAAGACACTTCGGCATGTGGCCGGGAATCAACCGCCTGTGATTAGCAGCCGCCCCATCAATATCAAACACACGTGAAACTTTATATATTTATGCATTCCTATATGCTCATCGACTACTAATCTATTCAGAGTCAGGTTATACAAATTTATGATCAAGTGTTTGCTGCTGATATTTTGGAAATCCTTTAGTTACTCACCGGAGTTGTCAGGTACACAGAAGCAGCTCAGGATTCTCCAGACTCTTCGTAAAGGTCTCCATAAACATTCAAGTAAGTCAACTGTGGAAATAATACGTTTATGTTATTTAAGTTTAAGTGTGAGCGACTGTTTGAATAAACATCTCTAAAAAGGATCAAACTAGAAAACAAACAGTTCAGTGGAAGTGGAGGATAACTTGCTCAGTGTGACGTCATAATGAAATGAAAGTGTCGCGCATCTCTCCACATAAACACCAAATTTGTTGCTGCGGATTAAACATTTCTCACCTCTGATGTTGGTTTCCATATCAGTCTGTCTGTCTGTCTTTGGTCTTTGCTGTTTGGATCTGCGTGACAAGATAACTTTCACAGACTTTTCAGATGCGACGGTGCTCAGATGACAGCGAACATACCCCTTGTAAGAAAAAGACAGACTGAATATGGCAAGCCCTTGACTGTATGGAGTCAATACCATCCACCTTTACCGTAAACGCCATAAATCGGACACGGCGACCAAGTCAGTCAGCCTTGATTTAAATCCAAGTGCGCGCATATTGCAGTTATAAATGTAATTTGCAGAAAGTCGGGCTTCCTTCCTCCCGTTGAGTGCATAAGAAAGCAAGTCTTACTATATTGAGGAAAAAGCATTTGTTAAGTGTTTGTGCCGTGCTGGTGTTTATTAATAGTATGTTTATTTTAGCCTATGTGAAATGTGACTGGTTTAGAAGACTTTTGGATAGGGCAGGTAAATAATTTATAAACAAAGTGTACTGAATTAACATTACATTTACATATTATCAGTGCGGGTCCTACCCACTGATCTTTCTCTCTCTCTCTCTCTCTCTCTCTCTCTCTCTCTCTCTCTCTCTATAGACTGTGATCACTGAGTCTGTATTTGGTGAGGATCCGTCTCTGTTTTGGATCTCTTACAGTGTGCAGATATTCTGCCAGATTACATGTTCTGTTAAGGGATAACATTCCAGTTTGCTTTGGTTTTTACTTTCATTTTCCCAATGGTCCAAATATGAATTTTTGCTTTTATGATTTGGTTTATTCTGATCTGGTTTTGTTCAGCAGTGCTGGTCTGAAACTGGTGTTTGTTAGTTGTTAGTGGGTTTGTGAGTTTCAGAGCCAGCTGACAAAGGGGACTGGTTTTAGGCTTCAGCTCTTGGGTTTTAAGGGCTTCATGTTGTGTGTTTGGGGAACCTTAATTTAGGTGTGTCCAAAATTTGAGGGATCATTTTTCAATATGTATAATAAGGGGGTATCTGCCTAGTTCGGCCCGGCATGCATTAGTCGGTGTTCTTCTCTGAACTCTTAGAATGTTTGTACAGAATTGTGCATGCAGGGATTCAATGGGGTGTTTGTCCCATCTCGAGTAGTCTGCCATACAGAGGGGACCCCAAACCTCACTTCCGTTTAGAGCAATAGGCATTATAATGCTATCAAAGATCTTACACCAGATTGTTACAGGAATGTCAACTTGGGTAAATTTGCCCTTAATAGCATAAAATGCTCTTCTAGCTTTCTCTTTTAGTGCATTCACTGCCAGACCAAAACCCCTGAAGCACTGATGTTTAGACCTAGAGGTAGTCGTAGTGTCGGGTGTGTTCTATTGCAGTCTTCTCTCTCTGAGTGAGTCGAGTGTGAATTGGAGCGTGACTGTGGAGTCCTTTCCTATTTCAAATGTCTGTTTACTTAAGTGTTGTTTCTCTCACTGTCTTTTTAAAAAAAAAAAATATATATATATATATATATATATATATATATATATATATATATATATATATATATATATATTTATTTATTTTTTTTTTTACTGTGTATGGTCACAAAGCACTGAAAATATTGTGGTGAGAACGGGGAGGTTGTGTCAATAAGTTTTTTAAACTGACTGCCATGGCAAGTGTGGAGATGGCGAATTATGAGCAACTCACCCGGCAGGAATAAAAGTGCCGGTTGGAGTCGAGTGCTCGGTTGAAGGATGTGTGTTAGCGGTAGGAGAGATGGTTAGTCACAGCAGCATTCGTTCGGTGTCGCGAATGAACGGTGCTGTGGTGTTATTCTTGGACAAAGTTGAAAAAGTGAACATGATATTTGAAAATGGGATAGTCCTCAATGATAGTTTGATTAAGGTTTTCCCACTTGTTAATCCAGCGAGAATGGACAGTTATGGACAGCTGGTTTCTGCGATTAAGAAAATCCCTCTAGGATGCAAATCCCCGTTGTTGAAGCACGTTGTGTCTTTCAGAAGACAAGTAGGCCTACATATGATTTTGAGGAGTGATATTGATGAACTGAATATTGCTTTTAAATTAAAAGTTGATAGCTTTGATTAATCTTTGCAACAACTGAGAGCGTTAAATTCTTTGGATGTGGGAAAGTGGGGCACTTGGTACGCGCTTGTCCTGATAAAAATACTTCAAATGGTACAGAAGATGAAAGTGTGTCTCAAAGTCACAATGAAGGTCAGAGTGTAGAAAAAGAAAATGAAGTTAGTGAGGTTTCGGATTTGAGTGTGGAAGAACCAAGGAAGTATTAAGAGTAGTGAGAAACGAATACAAAAGAATGATGAGACATTGGATATTGAGTTTGATGAGATGGAGGGTGAAATACTTAAAGAGGATGAAGCAGTATTTAAAGTACCATCAGTGAAAAGGAAGTCGAATCTTTGTGAGATGGCAACTACATCAAAGAAAAAGGCACCAGATGAGACTGTTACTAAAAGAGAACTGGTTTTACCAGGTGAAATGGTTTGGTCACAAAGAGGTCTTAAATATCTTGGAGTTTTTTAGGTGATGAAATAATAAAAAAAAACTGGGAAAATATTATTGAAAATGTAGAAGGAAGATTAGGAAGGTGGAAATGGCTTTTACCCAAAATGTCCTTTAGGGGGAGAACATTGATTATTAATAATTTAGTAGCCTCCTCGGCACAGATAAGCAGTTCTACAGCCTCCTGAAGGGGTTCTGGTAAAAATACAGGTCAAGATGATCAATTTCTTTTGGGATAGATTACATTGGTTACCACAGAATGTTCTTTATCTTCCAAAGGAAGAAGGTGGACAAGGGGTTGTTGACCTTATATGCAGGAAAGTAGCTTTTAGGCTACAGTTTGTCCAAAAGTTTTTATACAGTCCAAGTATACCATGGTTTGGACCAGCTTGGAGGCTGGAGTTTTAGAAGAAATATCTTTTGGACAGATTGTAGGAGTTTAAATTTGAAGTTTATTTCTTCCTTTTATGAGAGTGTAAGAAAATCATGTGTGACAGGTTAATAGATCAATGTCATATAAGTCTCTGTATTGGTTTTTGGAAGAACCTTTGATTAATGGTGCTGACTGGATTTATGTTGAGATACAACTTTATGGTTGATGCAAACTTTAACAAAAGCCAAAGTTGTTAAAATGATAGACTTAATAGAAGTGGATGGTATCACATTGGACAATGCTGATGCACTTGCACAGAGACTTTAAATTAAATCCTTTGTCCATCTTTTGTTAAAGAAGTTCAGAGAAACTTTGAGTGAAGAAGACTCAAACTTTTTGTCAAGTCAAGCGCTTCCTTATAAAACGAGGGATTTTCCTTGTATGGTGATCTCTAAAAGTGTAATAGAAAATGAAACTATTTTAATAACCTCAGAGATTTTAAGAGACATCATTTTTGATACAATGGGGGAAAGTGTTTATATAAAGTTTTTGTGAAGGTGATAAATAAAGAGAAATGAAAACGTATGGATACACCATGGAGAGAACATTTAAGTGTTGGTATTGAAGTCAAACCCGTTTGGGGCTCTTGTTACAAACCACCATTGACTAAAAATGTGGGTGATCTTCAATGGCCAATTTTACATGGGATTGTTGCTGTTAATGCTTTTATTTCAGTGTTGAATCCAAAAATGTGCAAGATAAATGTCTGTGGTGAAAGAGAAACCATATTTCATTGTTTTATGCACTGTGAGAGATTAAGACTTTGTTTGTTTTATTGGAGATTTTATTTGCTAATGTAAATGAAATGTTTACAATGATTGTGTTTATTTTAGGTTTTAAATTTTGGAAAGGAAAAAAGAAGAATGGACGGTTGTTAAATTTGATCTTAGGTCAAGCCAAAATGGCAGCTTATATTAGTAGGAAGTATAAAATTGCTCATGTAAAAATGTTGAATTGTTGTTTAAGGAGCTTATAAAAGCAAGAATAAAACATGATTTTATTTTCTACTCTCATATGAAGAAGTTGGAAAAGTTTGAAGAGGTTTGGAGTGTAGAAACAATGTTGTGCTGGGTTGAAAATGACACATTGTACTTTGTTGAAGATTTTGAGTAATTCTATGTGATTCTTTGTAAATGTGATTTTTTTATTTGATGGTGTTTATATTTGATTATGTGTAGTTAATAAAGGTCTCTCTCTCTCTCTCCCTCTCTCTCTGTGCTTTAGACCACCACCACTCCACTTTATGTTAATACAGTACACTTTGGTTATAAATAATTTACCTGCCCTAACCAAAAGTTATGACCGTTGTGGAAACACTGGTTTGAGAATTAATGTATTTTCTTGTGCTTACAGGTTCATTTTGAGAATCAACTTTGACGGTACCAAATGCCAATCAAAGTCACAGATCAGCCGGAAATCTGGAAAGAGGGTCCAAAGAAAAAGCATCAGCCTGAATCAAAGTTATATTGTCGGCTTCCCAACCAGTTTATAAAAAGAACAAGATAAAGAGAGAGAGAGATATAGAGAGCATGAACACATTTGTCATTTTTACTTTTAATAAGTATACAGCTGGCAGTAAGTTACAGTAAAATTTACAGCAACCTTTTTTACAGCGTAATTTTAAATAATCTATCACAATACTTAAGTGTTTAGATTTGTTTCCAGAAAAAAACTCATCAATATCAGCAAAGCCACAATATATCATCAAAGGAAGGCACAATCAGAAGGCACATTTTGAAGTGTAGCAACGGAATAGTGATAACAAAGAATCAATGCATGTGTAGCTCTAAAATCTTTTAGTACAACTTTAGATTTCAGTGAGCATCTCTTGATTATTCCCTTAAAAAAATATCATTCATCTGTTTGTCCCAGTTTGGGGCAGAATCACAGATAACACCCAGTGTCCAGTTGCAACAGGTAAAAAAGGCAGAGTGCATAATACACCTTTGGGTCACTTGAGCATAGATTTTTTATGCCAGATAAAGCAGTTCTTAATGTGTTCTTTATTTTATGATCATGATTGTTGCATGAAAATGTACACATTACATATACAACCACATGCTTTATGCTTTGATTGGTGATGAGAGCCATTGTTTTTAGTTAAAAAAGGATTTTTGCTGCAAAAAGACCAGCTTCTGCAGAATTTTTCTAGTTTAAAGAAGGGGCAAAAGGTGTTTAGGTCTATTCAGGGTCTAAAATGTTTTTTTTTTTAAGCTAGACATGCTAGAAATAGGCTGGAACCATCCCTTAAAAACTTCCAAATACCACAAACTCAAACTTTGCTCAATAGTATCTGTCTGTTTACTATATGACTATGTTAACATTTAATTCACTGTTTGCCCTTTAAATCTCTTTGATGACAAGATTCACTTCCAGTTGGTTAATCTCACAATACTTTAAGAACAAAGTAACAGCTTTCCTCCTTTTGAAATCCGCTGCATGTCTGGTTGTGGGACAGACATGATGGCTGCGTGATGATGATAGAGGGGGAGCAGATTCATCTTCTCAGTGTTTTACACACTTGGGATTTAAATCGAGGTCCAAGAATTCTGTAGTTTGATCATCAATTCATAGAAAATGGTCATCTATGAGAAAAGAGGTTGAGAGGTCATGAGCAATGAGAACACAATTTTATATCATACACCAATAATCATGTGGGCATTATATATGCTGTAAAGTTTTCACAATTCAATGATTGATGAATTCACATGATCAACTTTTTGCAATGTTCTGTTATCGACAGTGGAAATGCACAAAAACAAAAATTACCTTTTGCCCCACAGATGTCCCCACATGCGTAAAATAGAGAATAGAATAGAATAGAATATTGGCCAGCTTATTATCATTTTAATTTCACATATTGCAGTCGAAAGAAACATCAAAAGATGACAGAAATGGAGAAATATGAATTACTCTATCTGGTCGCGGGATGAACGGGGAGTTGCAACACACGCTTAAGACGAATGACATATGACAGATTTTCACATTAATGCATGCTATTTATTCTGATATTAAATATTTTGCACGTATAGCCTATATTAATTATATTTCACATTTGTTAATAGCCTTTATTCATTACTTTGGCACGTGTTATTGCAATACAATAAAACATTAAGCGCGTTTTTTCTGGTGTCCTCTTTACCGTAAAAAGTCTGGAAAAACTTCCATCAAGAATAAAAGTAATGTCGTTGTCTTTAATGAAACTGAGCAGAACTCGAGTCTCCTCATCAGTTCAAGTGTTACTCTCCACTATAAAACGTTTTTTAATGCCAATGTTCTTGACAAAAACTGTTTCCAAACAAAATTTCTCGACATTTGACGCGTTTGCTAAAGTTAAGCAGAACAATATTATGATGCTGACACGATCAATATTTTGCGTTTTCATCAGCTTAATTTTGTGCGCTAAACCTTTTCCTGCTAAAATAATAATTGGATGGAAACGTAGTTAATGTGACCCAATGTCACTTAGAGTTCAGTTACATCTTACCCAAACTGATCCAATGAACTAAACTCCATCATCATCATCATCATCATCATCATCATCATCACTTTGATTCCCAAACCATGGACGAACAGAGCTCGGGACATATGGTGACGTTTCTTCCACGTGTCTTATTTCTGTTAAAACAATAAATATTGAATAGATAAATGATAAATAAACAGTAATTAAAATAACAGTAATATTAATTATATATAATAGGCCTAGATCTGATATTATTAATAATTAATATTAGCTACTTCTATTATATTAATATATAACACTTTATAATAACTATAGATAATAACACTGCACATTAAGCTGTAATAATCATCAATGTTAAATGGTCTGCACTTATATAGGACTAGCGATTTCTTTTTATTCAAAGCGCCTCACACTGTGACTCATTTATACACACCCACACACACACGGCTCATTGCATGTGGTTCACCACAGTAATGCGTGTTTTTCAGTAGCCTAAGTACCATGACACAGGGCAGGACACTATCTATTACCATTATATTTAAAACTGTGAGCTTTAAAAATAAAATGATATTTTCAGTAACATTGTTTTTATTAACATGTTCCATTATCTGTCGTAAAATGTTCTGCACTTACAGCGCCTTTTTATTTGAACCTTTTAAACTTTTTTTTTAACCTTAGCGGTATTCAAAGTGCTTTACACTGTGTCTCATTCACCCATTCATGCACACTAATGCGCCAAGGCATGGAGCTGCCATTGGGAGCAACTTGGGGTTCAGTGTCTTGCCCAAAGACACTTCGGCATGTGGCCGGGAATCAACCGCCTGTGATTAGCAGCCGACCCGCTAAACCACCTGAGCCACAGCCGCCCCATCAATATCAAACACACGTGAAACTTTATATATTTATGCATTCCTATATGCTCATCGACTACTAATCTATTCAGAGTCAGGTTATAAAAAGTTATGATCAAGTGTTTGCTGCTGATATTTTGGAAATCCTTTAGTTACTCACCGGAGTTGTCAGGTACACAGAAGCAGCTCAGGATTCTCCAGACTCTTCGTAAAGGTCTCCATAAACATTCAAGTAAGTCAACTGTGGAAATAATACGTTTATGTTATTTAAGTTTAAGTGTGAGCGACTGTTTGAATAAACATCTCTAAAAAGGATCAAACTAGAAATCAATCAGTTCAGTGGAAGTGGAGGATAACTTTACAGTAATAATGCTCGCAATGCTCCGTGCATAATGAATGAAAGTGTCGCGCATCTTTCCACATAAACACCAAAAATGTTAAAAAATGTCTCACCTCTGATGTTGGTTTCCATATCAGTCTATCTGTCTGCTTTGGTCTTTGCTGTTTGGATCTGCGTGTCAAGATATCCTTTATATACTTTTTAGAGGCGTGGGCGAAATCTTTTGACGTAATAAACCATATATGGCATATAGAGCCGGCCTCTAGGCAGAAGCCCCAGACTCCCAGAGGCCACCAGAACATGAAATGACAGCTTGATTGTTTTTGTGATAAACTGTCAATGGACATGGTAAATATACAAAAACGCAATATTATGTTAACGGGCTGCAGGATGCAAGCACATTCAGACAGCAAAACAGCAATGTCACAAAAAAGGACATATCCTCTGGTGCAGAGAAAAGGAAAAAGAAGAAAACAGAGGAAGAGAAAAAACAGCACGATAAAGGTATGTTAGCTAGGCTAAGTTACGAGCTAACATTAGCTGGCTAGTTAGTTAAATATGTAGCATATCTTATTTTTTAGGAAAGTTTGATTAAACATCCGTAAATAGCCTTGACGTCTTAATATATTATTAGTACAACATATTACTTTGCAAGTTTTATATTAAAGTTTTTGTCTTCTATGTAAAAATAACTTTCCTGGGTATATATTTGTAATAAAAATAAGCTTCTGTTCCATAAACTTATAGAAGTTATTATGAAATCAGAACAAAATATGGTGGTAATACTGTTGGTGACCCTGTTGTGTGTTAAATAGAGGGTTCTTCATGTGTCATATTTCTATGAACAGTTCTATGATACATTTCTATGTATCAGTTAATGCCCTGTGTTGGTTTTCATGGGTATGAGGATGCTTGTTAATGTTGATTTGGGTTTCACTTAATTTCATTTTGATGAGAAGAGTGGTTAATCTGTCTGCACCGAGTGAAATGCGCGCCAGTAATCAGCGGTGCATTTTGGGTAATGTAGTTCATGACTTAAAGCATGTTATGTGTGTTAGAAGAAGCTGAAACTGTGAATTGTTTCTTTGATATTGTAAGTTACCTGCGTATTAGAAATATGGGACAATGTACTAACTGAATGATGTATTTGCAGATTGTCAATCCAGAACAGATGTTTGTAACACTGTCCCATTTTATGCTTGCAGGTATGAGTTGTTGCATTCATTTTGTCATTATTGTTTTATTAACTTTCAGAATTCATTAATCTTATTAGTTCTACATAAAAAATATGCCTTTGGTGTTATGCATTTTATTAAATGGAACAATTTAAGATACTGTAAAGAAAATACATCTTGTAATATGGAGTTTGCGGGAAGCACTCTGAAGAGAGATTGTCAATCCAAAACAGATGTTTGTAACACTGTCCCATTTTATGCTTGCAGTAAACACGCAAAGGTAAAAAGGCATTGCTGGTGTTTCTCTTTATTTGGGGCTGATCCTGTGGTGCGTCCAGTGCTCCGCTACACATCCACTGATGTGTTCATCTATCCTGTCCGACTCCGAAAGGACTGATCTGGTAAGCAGAGGGTCACTGCCTATAAAGGAAAACTTCACATTCCCTGAAAAACCTGATGGCCGAAGTTTCCACTACCACTACACCTACAGAAAATGTATCAATGGGGAAAAAATGTAAGTGGAGCTGCTCACTTATTCAAAAAGAAATGATACAGTCTACAGCTTCTGCTGCAAATTGTTCTCTAGGAAGTACACAAAAGTGGTAACAGAGGGACAACAAGATTGGGTAAATATAGGTGTGCTACTGTTTCAATTAAAACCGTAGAAGGGTAAAATCATGCCAGGCAGACATTGGAATGTTGTAAGCAACACAGCTATAACTAATACAATTGATAAGGGGTGTGTTAGATTTATAGTGTGCGAATAATCAAGCATTGACAATATTCAATCATATTGGCGGCACCGAGTGGCCCCCAAATCAAATTCTGCTTGGGGCCCCATAAAGGCTTGGGCCGGCCCTGCCTATAGTAGACTTTGGGAATAAATAAGTGCTCACTCATGGTAACTGTGATTTTATAGGCTAAATATGTGACCGTTCTCACAAGGCACAATACTTGGACATATTGATCATATTTATCTTTTTTCCCCTCAGGCCAGATTTACTCATTTAATGCAATTGAGTGATTTGGCTACAAAAGACCTCAGTTGTCCACTTTAGTTCAGCTGTTTAGTGTAAAGCAAGGGGAACGCATCCTGAAAGCTTGGAACGTTACTGTCAGATACTGTCCTAAACAAAGGATTTTGATGTATGAGGAGAGGAGATGGACGTTTTCACTGAAGGAAGTTACATTATGCGATAGATGCATGCATGATGCAACGGAACATTCACATTTGACCGGAAGCGACGGTTTATAGTTATAAAAGTCTTATTTATATATTTCTTTTTCACAAACATGTTGCCTTTTGCTTCAGAAGACATTGAGTGACTGGAGCCATATTGATTACTTTTATGCTGCCTAAATGTGACTTTTGGTCTCTAAAAGTGTTGGAACACTCATGTACCTTATATGGCACAAAAGATCAGTGGCATCTTCCTAAAATCTTCAAAAGTGTTCTGCTGAAGAAAGAAAGTCATATATATCATGGATGACATGAGGGTGAGTAAACCATATGAGAATTTTCATTTTTGGCTCACTTTAAGCACACTTCACAATGTGCATTTTTGTAATGTGTAGCAAGGTTTTTTGTGCCATACATACTCCTGTGGTCGGTATAGTGCCTATTTTTTGAAGATTTGTAGTGGATATTGGATAGTTTACAGCTTTGGGTTTCTAAAGATTACATATTGTTCGCTGTCCTTTTCTGCATACCCCTGATCGGCACCAAAGTGCATCGGCTCACCGGGAAAATGCCCGGTATGCCAGATTACCAGTCTAGCACTGGATGGAAGGATGGATGGGTTTGGTTAAATGGAGCCACCTGGTGGAACATTTAAAAGCTGATATTTTGTCCTAATGAGTGTTGAAGCATTTGGTCACCCAAAATACATTTTGTTGTAATGGATGAAGCTTCAATAATTTGTCAACTAAATATGTACCTTCCCTTTATAATTATAATTTCTTACATTTATATAGCTCTTTTCTAGGCACTCAAAGCACTTTATAGGTGTAATCTCCTCAACCACCACCAGTGTACAGCATCCACCTGGTGCCATAGACCAGCTATTGGAGGAGAGGAGAGTAGATTAGATTACACCCCTACTCTTTATGAGAAGTGTCCTGGTGTTTTTAATGACCACAGAGAGTCAGGACATCGGTTTAACATCTAATCCAAATGTCCCCTTCACTATCCTGGGACATTAAGACCCAAAAAGACCACAGGGCGAGGACCCCTGCTGACCTCTTCCAGCAGCAACCTTGATTTTCCCCAGGAGGTCTCCCATCCAGGTACTGGCCCAGCTCAGCCCTGCTTAGCTACAGTGGAACCAGGCAAGAGCTGCTGCTGCATTCAGATGTAGTACATATTGCTTTTATTAACATCAAAGTGCTTACAGCACCAAGTTATGACAGTTGGGGAAACACTGGTTTGAGAATTAATGTATTTTCTTGTGCTTGTAGGATCATTTGAGAATCAACCCTGATGGCACCAAATGCCAATCAAAGTCACAGATCAGCCGGAAATCTGGAAAGAGGGTCCAAAGAAAAAGCATCAGCCTGAATCAAAGTTATATTGTCGGATTCCCAACCAGTTTATAAAAAGAACAAGATAAAGAGAGAGAGAGAAAATACTCATCAATATCATCAAAGGAAGGCACAATCAGAAGGCACATTTTGAAGTGTAGCAACGGAATAGTGATAACAAAGAATCAATGCATGTGTAGCTCTAAAATCTTTTAGTACAACTTTAGATTTCAGTGAGAATCTCTTGATTATTCCCTTAAAAAAATATCATTCATCTGTTTGTCCCAGTTTGGGGCAGAATCACAGATAACACCCAGTGTCCAGTTGCAACAAACACAGGTAAAAAAGGCAGAGTGCATAATACACCTTTGGGTCATTTGAGCATAGATGTTAATGCCAGATAAAGCAGTTCTTAGTGTGTTCTTTATTTTATGATCATGATTGTTGCATGAAAATGTACACATTACATATACATGCACATGCTTTATGCTTTGATTGGTGATGAGAGCCATTGTTTATAGTTTAAAAAGGATTTTTGCTGCAAAAAGCTTCTGCAGAATTTTTCTAGTTTAAAGAAGGGGCAAAAAGTGTTAAGGTCTATTCAGGGTCTAAAATGGTTTTTTTAAGAATGAGCAAGACATGCTAGAAATAGGCTGGAACCATCCCTTAAAAACTGCAAATACCACAAACTCAAACTTTGCTCAATAGTATCTGTCTGTTGACTATATGACTATGTTAACATTTAATTCACTGTTTGCCCTTAAAATCTCTTTGATGACAAGATTCACTGCCAGTTGGTTAATCTCACAATACTTTAAGAACAAAGTAACAGCTTTCCTCCTTTTGAAATCCGCTGCATGTCTGGTTGTGGGACAGACATGATGGCTGGGTGATGATGATAGAGGGGGAGCAGATTCATCTTCTCAGTGTTTTACACACTTGGGATTTAAATCGAGGTCCAAGAATTCTGTAGTTTGATCATCAATTCATAGAAAATGGTCATCTATGAGAAAAGAGGTTGAGAGGTCATGAGCAATGAGAACACAATTTTATATCATACACCAATAATCATGTGGGCATTATATATGCTGTAAAGTTTTCACAATTCAATGATTGATGAATTCACATGATCAACTTTTTGCAATGTTCTGTTATCGACAGTGAAAATGCACAAAAACAAAAATTACCTTTTGCCCCCCAGATGTCCCCACATGCGTAAAATATAGAATAGAATATTGGCCAGCTTATTATCATTTTAATTTCACATATTGCAGTCGAAAGAAACATCAAAAGATGACAGAAATGGAGAAATATTAATTACTCTATCTGGTCGCGGGATGAACGGGGAGTTGCAACACACGCTTAAGAGGAATGACATATGACAGATTTTCACATTAATGCATGCTATTAGTCTGATATTAAATATTTTGCACGTATAGCCTATATTAATTATATTTCACATTTGTTAATAGCCTATATTCATTACTTTGGCACGTGTTATTGCAATACAATAAAACATTAAGCGCGTTTTTTCTGGTGTCCTCTTTACCGTAAAAAGTCTGGAAAAACTTCCATCAAGAATAAAAGTAATGTCGTTGTCTTTAATGAAACTGAGCAGAACTCGAGTCTCCTCATCAGTTCAAGTGTTATTCTCCACTATGCTGTTTGTTATGAGGTGATTCATCAGTAGCCTAAAAGTGTTCCTCTCCACTCCGCTTTTTGCGTCATCAGGTGACACTGTTGTTGTTTTTTTAATGCCATTGTTCTTGATAAAAACGGTTTCCAAACAAAATTTCTCGACATTTGACGCATTTGATAAAGTTAAGCAGAAAATATTATGCTGCTGTCACTATATTTTGCATTTTCATCAGCTTAATTTTGTGCGCTAACCCTTTTCCCGCCAAATAATTCTGAGGAAACGTAGTTAATGTGACCCAATCTCACTTAGAGTTCAGTTACATCTTACCCAAACTGATCCAATGAACTAAACTCAATCATCATCATCATCATCATCATCATCATCACTTTGATTCCCAAACCATGGACGAACAGAGCTCGGGACATATGGTGACGTTTCTTCCACCGAATGTCTTATTTCTGTTAAAACAATAAATACTGAATAGATAAATGATAAATAAACAGTAATTAAAATAACAGTAATATTAATTATATATAATAGGCCTAGATCTGATATTATTAATAATTAATATTACTGTTATTATATTAATATTAATATATAACACTTTATAATAACTATAGATGATAACACTGCACATCAGGGGCGATAGGGTCAGAGCTTTAGGGGTGCTGAGCACCCAATGAGCCCCACTGCCACCACCCACCCTCTTTTCACACAAAAACAAAAAATATGTCTATTGAAAAATAACTTTATCACCAGCTTAATTGTGAGAGTTCACACAGACAGCCCCCTGTAACAAACACAAAACCTTCTTCACTCAGCTGGTTTTCATGACTGTTAACTCCATGTGCCTCCTTTTGTATCAACAGTCATCAGATTGGTTAGATTAGATTCAACTTTATTGTCATTGAACAAAGTAACAGGTACTTGGACAACAACATTTAATTAATCTTCTGTAAATTATTTACAAATGGCCATCTCTAACATATCTGGTTGCACGCCTGTCTGAATTTTCATAAACCAATATAAGTCATCAATAAATAATAATAAAACAAGCTTCACATCAAGAGCAAAAAAAAAGAAAAAAAGAAGGTAAAACCAAAAAGTCAAAAATATCCAGATTATTAACAGAGGTCTTGAAAATACTTAGAAAGTAAAGATATAAAAAAAGAAAGAGAGGGAAATCTTTGAAGTACTTCCCTTGAATCCCCATTTGGCTCTACTTTGAGGGTGACAAACCTGTCAATGACCCTTTGGTGTTCAATTTTTTCAAGCAACTCCTTCTCAATAGACATCACAGCTAGGTGCGTAAGTCTGCTTTGGCCTGAGGTCCTCCTGAGCCATGTATGGAGCCGACGCAAGGCACTAAAAACCGCTCACATGTACAGCTGCTAACTGGTATTGTCAAGGCAACCTGCCTAACCGCTTTCAGTGAAGGGAACATTTCCAAATCTAGGAGTTTGTACACTGCTAGCATGTCCTGAAATGTACCAGCCTCACTCTTGCGCTTCTTATCACTTCCTCTGACTTAAGTTCAATATGGTAATGCAGAGCCAGTGCTGTCAGATGAGGCTCAGACAAGAAATGGCCTGAGGTTGGACTGCATGCCTGAATTCCATTGAGCACATCCTCATTCACACCAGAAAAACGCCTCTCAAGTTCACAGATAATTCGGTCCAGACAAGGAAACAAAAGTTTCCTCTTGAGATCTTCAGACTCTGAAGAGCCACAGGTTTCACTGCCTGCCCCACAAGTTGACTCAACAACATATTCATCCATTCAATTTGTCTTCCGCCTCTGTCCTGAGGATGATTCTACTGCTATCTGGTTTGCCTCACACATAGCTATTGTTCTGGAGTACAGATCTGCAGCAGTGGTATCACTGCGTTTCTGCTTCATGGTGTTAGTCACTGCATTTTTGTATGTCACTGCTTGGGCAATGTCAATGGTCTCCTTCTGTAGGTATCTGTGTAAACCTGCTGTTACAGACATGAGAGTGTGGAAAACCATCAGCAAATATACTGAGGAGAATTTACTTAGTTTTGCCCTCAATCCAACTGCTGTAGGTGTCTTGATTGTGGAGAGGCACTCAATGATAGCAGGGAAATTATCAATCACTGCAGTCACTGAATGAAGCTGGCATGCCCAGTGTGTAGTTGACAACTGCACAAGTTATCTTGGCTGCAACCCTAACTTCTTTTGAGTGTCCACAAACTTATGGTGGTTTACAAGTGAGACACTAAAGAAAGAATGGGGACTTTCCAGCATGTTGAAGAACTCTGTGGCTTCAGAGACAGCTTTGCATGTGTGACATAAAACAAGATTTAACTCATGTGCATAGCAATGCACATAAATTGCCTCAGGGTGCTTTTTTTTTACCCAACATCCCCACTCATGACAGCTGCCCCATCGTAGGTCTGTGCCACACATTTCAACTGATCAATTCCCTTCTTTACCAACTGATTTTCAATTGCAGATGTTATCGAAGTAGCATCAAACTGTGACACCTCTGTAAGGGCTAGGAACCTTTCTTTGACGGCACCCTCAACAGACACGTATCTAACACAGAGTGCCAACTGTTCTGTCTTTCCATCCCTGGCCTCATCAGCCATAATGGCATACATATTTGCTCCCTTTATCTCACTGATGATATTTTCTGTTCGTTCTTGTGAACAGCACTCTATCATCTCATTTTGGCTATCAGATGAGAGGTATGTGGTGTTTGAAGGGGCTGTGTATCTCTGCAAGAAGGGATCAAATTTGGTCAAAAGTGACATGCACTCTAGGAAATTGCCTTTGTTGTGACTCTCATCTGTTTCATCATGAATGCTATGCCTTGCTTCCCCAAGAAGCAGGTTACTGCCATAATACGCTAGGTACTGCCATCTTTCACTAATTTCAGTGGTACTTGCTGCCTCTATCTGCTCTACAACATTCCCTTTTGACAGGCTTGCTTTGTAGCTGTTCCAACAAACCACACTGTCGTTATGTGACTGTTGTTTAATGTTTTTGAAACTTGCTAAGTGCCTTTTGCCAGTTATTAACTCCTTCATTAACAAGTGCATCCTTTCTGACATTTTGGCCAAATACAAGGAAAGCAGAAAGCAGCATTTTGTCTAGCTGAGTATTCCACCCATCTGAAACTTTTGAACCACTGTTCTTGAAAGGCTCTTTTTTTGCGTGCCAAACTGAGTATGAGGGTATTGAGACAGCTTTAACTGTTTAGGACCAGTGTCCTTATCCCCTAAGTCTGAACAGCTCTCTTCTGTCTCTGCTGCTTTGGCTTCGTGGTCTCTATGTTGCACTGCCTCTGTCTCTTCATTTCTTTCACTTCCCTCTCATCCCTTATGGACTCTCCCTGTTGTTTTCCTCCTCCTTTATTATGAAAAAATGTGGTGTAAAATAATGTTACAAAAAGTAAATGTAATATAGGCTACTTAATGCCAATAAGTTAGTATAGGAGTATGAGTAGTTACTGTTTTGCTTGCCACTATTCACTATATGTCAATTTATTGTTGTTGTTTCCTCACCTGGTTCTTCCTGCTCTCCCTTTCCCTTTCTCCTTCTCCATCTCCCTCTCTTTCCCTTGGCACTGACAATCATACACAAATATATTGTAGGCAGGAGAGTTGAGGTCAGTTTGTCATGTCACAAAAATGTTATGGAGGCCATTTACAGATTCTAAGGATATGATCAAAAGGCACACAGAGGCGTGCCATTTTCAATGTCTTTATTATTATTATTATTGGGCTTAGAAACTTTTTTAAATCACAAATTCCTTTCACATGAGAAGCGGTATTCTCCATTGTGGGTTTGAAATAAATAAAATAAATAAAAGCAGGGGATTGCCTAGATAAGTAATTTGATACAACAACAGATAGCTGGTTTGCATTATCTGTTACTTTAGCTTAACACTTTTCAGAAGAACAAAAAAAACAAAAAAACAAGACAGAGGTCATTATGGACTGTCCCTAGTCTCTCACCTGTATCTGTCTTTTTTCTTTTAAAGAACTGTCGTATGTCCATTGCTCACTGGCAGGCCACACACACGCACACATAGAGAGAGAGAGTAATGCTCGAAAAAAGAAAAAAAAAAGCTTGTAAGAAAAAGCTCGAAGAGCCCTAAACGCAATTAAGAGAACATTTTATAATCTCCAAATTCCAATTAAAATCTGGCTGAAAATATTTGATAGTGTCATCCAGCCTATTGCGCTGTATGGTAGTGAAGTGTGGGGTCCACTCAGTCATCACGGCTATACACGCTGGGACAAACACCCAACAGAATCTTTACATGCAGAATTCTGCAGATACATCTTACAAGTGGACAGAAATACAACCGGCAAATGCATGTAGAGCAGAATTAGGCAGATACCCAATGATAATTAGCATTCTTCATTCACCTTAAATCCAGCCCCCGAGACACCCTTCAATCCAAAGCCCTCCAAATCAAAGAGCTGAGCCCAGAAAAGAGTCCCCTATCAGTTGGTGATGAGACTAATCGTCTCCCCTCAAACACACTTTGACCAGTCTCACATCAACACTGTTTTCCAAACACCAATCAGAGTAAACCAAATTATACTGCAATGCAAAGAGACCTATTTGGAACATTGGAAAGAAGAAACTAAAAGCCAAAGTAGATTAGAATGTTATCTGGCCCTAAACAGAGAGCATGAGTTGGCAAAATATCTCTTTACTGTCAGAGATAGAAAACAGAGACAGACCCTAACCAAGTACAGGCTCAGTGACCACACATTGGCAATTGACACAGGAAGACACAAAAAATCATGGCAACCAAAAGAAAACAGAATATGTGGTCACTGTTGGACAGGTGAGGTCGAGACAGAAATGCACTTCCTCCTAAAATGTGAAGCATTCAGAGAAATAATGTTTACCTAAACAAGTTTGTCTCTGAAACTTCAGAATTTAAAGACCTAAATTACCTCTCAAAATTAAAAAACACTCCTAGAAGGAGACAGGGCACATCTTGCTGCCCAATATGTATCAGCATGTCACAACCTGAGGGACAGTGAAAGATCTAGACAAACACACACAATGTGATGTGGTCCAATAAATAATAATAATAATAATAATAATTTATATATTGCTGTTATTTATATATTACTAATAATTTTATACTGTCCAAGTTATTGGACAAAATGTATTTTGTTTTATTCTATTTTATTTATTCTATATGATGCTTTGGCAACATTGTTATTGAAACTTTCATGCCAATAAAGCCCATTGAATTTAATTTAATTGTAATGCTAGTAGTTCAGGCGTTAAGCCTGGTTCAGGTTAAATCCTCTGTGTGTGAGGAATTAATAAATACAGCAAAAGAAAAACATTAAACTTTCTTTGTCTAGTTTGATAGTCAGCCACAACTGAAAAATAACAGATATAAATCTAGGAATGAATAACAATTAATTTAAAAAGCCACAGTTTCACTCTGGTCCAAACGGCTTCATGTTTCCATGACGACTGACCAGAAAAGACGCAGGTGATGTCATATTTACATGACTCCCGATTGTTAAAATGAGTATCAAATTAACGATAAACTTTAACAACAGAGACACACGTACGCACCACACATGTACGCATTTTATTTGTCGCGCTGCTGTTTTTGGTTCACGCTCTAGCAGTTCATAAACAGAACTGTCTTGCGGAAGAACATTGTAACCGGCGCTACTTCTCTCCGTTTATGACTATGGACTAGTCACCCAGGCCCTGTGCTACTCCACAGCCGCGGCGACCCGCTGGACTAAAATAGTCCGAAAATAAACACTTATGTTTACCATGGTGATTCAGGATACTGACTCCAGTACTCACCGATATGGTTTCGGAATCGGAACAACTTTAGGTAAAAGGAAAGAAGTGTGAGACACAGCTTTGGAGCAACTTAGTTGATTCACAACACTACATAACGGGTTTCGCGCTGGATGACGGTCGTGCTGAGCGGTGCAGGTACAGAGGAGAAGTAGAAGAAGAGAAGAGGATGACACCATTTGCTAAGTGGGGATGTTTTCATTCTCATCCTTAACACATACATTTTAAACCACAAACTACGGAGTATGTTTTGGACATTATTTAACCTTGTCAAAGACGAACAAAATTTTTAGAATAACAACATTTCATACTCCAAGTTTTAGGGGTGCTGGAGCTCCTTTTTAGGGGCGCTGAAGCAAAAAGGGGCTAGCCTCACCCTTGCTAATACGCCAAGGTTATACAAATTTATGATCAAGTGTTTGCTGCTGATATTTTGGAAATCCTTAGTTACTTACCGGAGTTGTCAGGTACAGAAGCAGCTCAGGATTCTCCAGACTCTTCGTAAAGGTCTCCATAAACATTCAAGTCAGTCAACTGTGGAAATACGTTTATGTTATTTAAGTTAAGTTTAAGTGTGAGCGACTGTTTGAATAAACATCTCTAAAAAGGATCAAACTAGAAATCAATCAGTTCAGTGGAAGTGGAGGATAACTTTACAGTAATAATGCTCGCAATGCTCCGTGAGACTTCATATGAATGAAAGTGTCACGCATCTCTCCACATAAACACCAAAAATGATGTTGGTTTCCATATCAGTCTCTCTGTCTTTCTTTGGTCTTTGCTGTTTGGATCTGCGTGTCAAGATATCTTTTATATACTTTTTAGAGGCGTAGGCGGTATGCCGGTATGCCGGTGTTAGCGAACAGACCGCTTGTAAGAAAGAGAGAGAAATGGTCTCCCACTGACCGGAAACGCATATGGACACCATACGTCTGTGGAGCGTGTCTGGGGCTATTCCGCTATGGTTTGGTGAAGTGGATCAAACAAAAAGTAGCCTAGTTAACACTCAGACACCCAGTGTATCAGAATTGTTTGAAACGTTTGTATGCAAACCACAAACAACAGCAATTTGGCAGGGTAACATTTGTAAAGGCCTATTAAGTATCACAGCTTGCTAAAGTCACAAGACACACTTTTGAAAGAAATTTAAAATGTAACTCTTTCACTGTTCAATTTGCCATTGCAGTCTCTATATGCAGTCACTTATTTGATACATTCTCAGAGCACTAGGAATTGTAATTGAGCTTGAAATCATGATTGTCAAGGAAAATTCTGATGTGAATATTTAAGGAGAATAAGGAAAAATGCTTTTACGTCCTTTCTGTAGCTTTTATATTTTGGTCTCCATTCACTGCATTGTATTGACAACCAGACATCATATTTCATCATGTTTAAAATATCTTTCTTTGTGTCCGTCCGTCCGAATTATTTTGCACGTTTGTTAATAGTTTTTATTCATTATTTTGCACGTTTGTTAATAGCCTTTATTCATTATTTTGCACGTTTGTTAATAGTTTTTATTCATTATTTTGCACGTTTGTTAATAGCCTTTATTCATTATTTTGCACGTTTGTTAATAGTCTTTATTCATTATTTTGCACGTTTGTTAATAGTCTTTATTCATTATTTTGCACGTTTGTTAATAGTCTTTATTCATTATTTTGCACGTTTGTTAATAGTCTATTCATTATTTTGCACGTTTGTTAATAGTCTTTATTCTTTATTTTGCACGTTTGTTAATAGTCTTTATTCATTATTTTGCACGTTTGTTAATAGTCTTTATTCTTTATTTTGCACGTTTGTTAATAGTCTTTATTCATTATTTTGCCCTACTGTACGCTGGTTCCTCGTTTACTGTGGGGGAGGCAGACACTGAACCAGCGCTCCACGCCACGGCCCCAGTCTCGAGGCCTACCACGGCCCCAGTCGCAAAGCCTGTCACGGCCCCAGTCCCGAAGCCTGTCACGGCCCCAGTCCCGAAGCCTGTCGCGGCCCCAGTCCCGAGGCCTGACACGGCCCCAGTCCCGAGGCCTGACACGGCCCCAGTCCCGAGGCCTGTCACGGCCCCAGTCCCGAAGCCTGTCACGGCCTCAGTCCCGAAGCCTGTCACGGCCCCAGTCCCGAAGCCTGTCACGTCCCCAGTCTCGAAGCCTGGCACGGCCAGCGAGTCAACGCCCATGCCTGCCACGGCCAGCGAGCCAGCGCCCATGCCTGCCACGGCCAACGAGCCAGCGCCCAGGTCTGCCACGGCCAACGAGCCAGCGCCCATGCCTACCACGGCCGGCGAGCCAGCGCCCATGTCTGCCACGGTCAGCGAGCCAGCGCCTGTAGCCTCGACCGCCCCAGAGCCAGCGCCTGTAGCCTCGACCGTCCCCATGGCCATGTCCCCTGTTGGCCGAAGACGTAAGAGAAGGAAGAGGGCCCCTTCTCCCCAGTCTCGTCTTGTGCTCAGGACCGCAGAAGTTCCCTCAGAGCCTTCCACGGCTCTGCCGGGCTCTGCTCCGCCCACAGAGTCTTCCACGGTTCTGCCGGGCTCTGCTCCGCCCTCAGAGTCTTCCACGGCTCTGCCGGGCTCTACTCCGCCCTCAGAGTCTTCCACGGCTCTGCCGGGCTCGGCTCCGCCCTCAGAGTCTTCCACGGCTCTGCTGGGCTCTGCTCCGCCCTCAGAGTCTTCCACGACTCTGCCAGCCTCTGCTCCGCTCTCAGAGTCTTCCACGGCTCTGCCAGCCTCTGCTCGCCCCTCAGAGCCCTCGGGGCCTCCGCCTCACGAGCCTCCCAAGGCTCCTCCTCCCAAGCCTCCCAGGGCTCCTCTCGAGCCTCCCAGGGCTCCTCCTCTCGAGCCTCCCAGGACTCCGTTTCTCGAGCCTCCCAGAGCTCTACCCCTCGAGCCCCCCCGGGCTCCGCCTCTCAAGCCTCCCAGGGCTCCTCCTCTCGAGTCTTTCAGGGCTCCCCCTCCTTCCAAGCCTCTCAGGGCTTCTCCTCTCGAGTCTTTCAGGGCTCCTCCTCCCCCCAAGCCTCTCAGGGCTTCGTCTCTCGAGTCTCTCAGGGCTCCTCCCCCTCTCAAGCCTCCCAGGGCTTCTCCTCTCGAGTCTTTCAGGGCTCCTCCCCCCCTCGAGCCTCTCAGGGCTCCGTCCCTCGAGTCTTTCATGGCTCCACCCCTCAAGCCTCTCAGGGCTCCGTCTCTCGAGTCTCCCAGGGCTCCTCCTCCCCTCCAGCCTCTCAGGGCTTCGTCTCTCGAGTCTCTCAGAGCTCTTCCTCCTCTCAAGCCTCTCAGGGCTTCGTCTCTCGAGTCTCTCAGGGCTCCTCCTCCTCTCGAGCCTCTCAGGGCTCCGTCCCTCGAGTCTTTCAGGACTCCTCCCCCTCTCAAGCCTCTCAGGGCTTCGTCTCTCGAGTCTTTCATGGCTCCCCCCCTCAAGACTCCAGAGCTTTCTAGGGCTCCGCTCCCGAGCCTCCTACGGCCCCCCCTCCAGAGCCTCCTACGGCTCCACCTCCCGAGCCTGTCACGGCTCTGCTCCCAGAGACTCCAGAGCTTTCTAGGGCTCCGCCTCCCGAGCCTCCTACGGCTCCCCCTCCAGAGCCTCCTTCGGCTCCACCTCCCGAGCCTTCCACGGCTCTGCTCCCAGAGACTCCAGAGCTTTCTAGAGCTCCGCCCCTCGAGCCTCCTACGGCTCTACCCCCCGAGACTACAGAGCCTGCCAGGCCGTCGCCTCGGAAACCCCCCACGGTGCCGCCTCCCTTGGCTCCACCTCCAGAGCCTTCCAGAACCCCGCCTCCAGAGCCACCTACGGTGCCGCCTTTGACGGCTCCGCCTTTCACGGCTCAGCCCGGACTTCCTGACCCTCTCCCTGTCCTGTGGCCTCTTCCCTGGCCTCCGGACCCTATTCCTGTCCGGTGGTCACCTTCCAGACCCCCGGACCCAGTCCCCGTCCTCCAGTCGCCTTAAATAAAGAGAAACGGTTATTTTACCGTGTAAAGCACACAAAAGGTAACTTTGATTGGCTAGAAGGACACCCTTTATAAGCTGTAGTTGTATTAAGGAGTTACGAATACATTCTTCAGTGATGTAAAGCCTTTTCATTTTTGTTTTTGTATTTTTGCGCTTGTGACAATTAAACTTGAATGTGTTCACGGACTTTTGGCCTAGTGTGTTTCACGTGTATCCCGTTCTCTTGCACCATATAGGATCAAGGAAAGTGAATTTCGACTTTGCTCCTACAGTACAGTATATAGGCCATTCTGTTATTGTTTGGTGAAGAGGATCGAAAGAGGTGTGAAAAAGTAGTTAACACTCAGACACTCAGTGTATCAGAATTGTTTGAAACGTTTTAAACGTTTGTATGCAAACCACAAACAACAGCAATTTGGCAGGGTAAAATTTGTATATTAAGTATCACAGCTTGCTAAAGTCACAAGACACACTTTTGAAAGAAATTTAGCAATTTTGCAAGTATCTGACGTGTAATATGTAGGCAATATATATATATATATATATATATATATATATATATATATATCTGGGCTGGACTGGGAAGAGAAATCGGCCCCGGATTTTACATGGCAACTGGCCCTTTTCGCTGTCCATTTCTGTAAATTTTAGCTTCACGGCCCATTTGGCACCTTTCGCGGCCGACCCACCGGTCCGCTCGGTTCTCCCTATGGCCAGTCCGCCATTGATCGGCCCCAAATATGCTGGCACACCGGGAATATGCCATAAGAAATGGATTTTAAATGGATCCATTTGACATGAGCACGAGACCAGTTTAAAAACGCCACGGCATATAAAACAAACTCTCTCACCTCTGATGTTGATTTACATATCGGAACTGGTCTTTGATTTCGCTATTTGCGTATTCAATTTATAATTTATGAACGGATTTCCCCTGGATTCCCACTCTTGTATGAACACCAGATTCAAGGACTTTTTTATGCGCATTTGATTTCATATCAAAATCACATTCCAGCAAACATGGTATAAAAAAGGACTCTTAGATAATAAATCGAAAATATAATTTAATATGTGGACATAACTTTTCCTTTACGCTCAAGATGAATATTACTGGTTACAATACTTTCAACAGTATTGTTTATATCACGTTTTAAGGTATCCATCTATGACTAGGGCTAAAGCACATAACTGTTAATCAGAAGGTCGCTGGTTCAATCCCCACAGCCACCTCCATTGTGTCCTTGAACTCCAGGTTGCTCCGGGGGATTGTCCCTGCGATAAGTGTACTGTAAGTTGCTTTGGATAAAAGCTTCTGCCAAATGCTTAAATGTAAATGCAAGCCCTGTGGCATTTGAACAAATGAACTGCACAACCTTTAAGAAAAGAATGGAGTTGATGTCACACTTTTTCAGAGTCTGTAAAAACCTTGATCTTTGGACATTCTTAACCATGCAGAAGAGTGTCCAATATGGGCTGCAAATAATGATTATTTGTGTGATTATTGCAACGATTAATAAACACTCAACACAATCAACACCTCTTAACCAACAATTCAACTTGCACCTTGAGTTAAGAGATTTCATTAAACATGTGTTCACTAACAATAAAGAAATGAGGATGAAAGCATCTTTTAAAAATACATTTAAAGTAATAATACCAATAACATTTTTTAATAATAATAACATAAAACTTTAAGTTAATTCAGAAAAAACCCTATAAGGCAAATAATCCTATTCTTATGTTCTGTCTTGTTTTAAGAATGTAAACATTCTTAAAATAAGATACATTTCTTAAAATGAACTGAAAATGAATAAATAGGCTAATTAGACCTTCTCATCGTCGGTCATTTTGACGGACAGGGTCGTAAAAATTCCGCCATAATCTGTTATTACCCGTCATTTTAATTTTAATCATGAATTTACAGGACGGGCATATAGCAGATTATGCATTTATTTATTTATGAAGAGAACAGATGTACAACAGAGACACGAAGCTGATGAATGTTTTTTCCCGCATTGACAGCGGAGGCCACTAAAACACGACATATGAACAACGCAATATTACAAAAATACAAATCCGATTAAAATATGAACAAAACACGTAAAAATGAACTGAACAGAACTCCATCGACAACTAAACCTTCCTCGTGGTCCGCATGGATTTAAACTCGCCTGTGCGTAATCAAACGCATCAAGGGAGACTGATGCTGAGGTGATTGTCATTAGACTGTGTCTTTGCCTCGGACAGACGACTTCTCGTGGCAGTTTTTATTTGGTTCTGGAGGATGAACCTGCGCTCTTCTGCCTCAATGGAGACTGCAATTACCAGCACTACTTCAGCCAAAGTTTGAAGTTGGGAAACATTTCTCCCAGTGAAGCGATCAAAAGTTTGCAGGACTCTCTGAATGTGGGATTTCTCGATCACGCAAGCACTCACTTCACCGGGAGGAAATACCGCAGCATGCAATCCTACACCACTGGCGTAGCCGCACCCCTCTGTGATCCATAGTGGTCACAGACGCACTCCAAAGCATCCAGCCCATATCTCTTCAATGCGTTGGCAGCACCCAGATAGCGAGATGCATCGAGTATGGCGTGGAGGTTAGCGATGAGGCCCACATGCTCCGAAGGGAATCTTTTTCTGATAGATTTGGTGACCTTTGCAATGTACTCTGTCTCTGGCCGCAAAACTGAAAGGCTCTGCGCGAATGGCTGCGTCAGCGTTATGCATGTGATTAATTGCATGTTATGCAAATAGAACATTTTGCCACCTTCCCTCCTCATCCATCCGAACTCCTGCTCCCAATGAACCCGGTACTTCCTCCTGACCTCCTTTCTGCCACTCTCTTGCCCCGTAACATTAACTGAAGGTAACTGATAAACATTGCTTGTCCTTCATCTTTTTTCACCTCTTATCAACAACATCAAACCTATTTGGCCGTTTGAAGAAACTTTTCACACCCAGACATTTTTACAGTTGTATGTAGCGGTGACTAGGACAAAGACGTCATGCACTGAGATCAAAGACGAGACAATACTAGATAATAGCTCATTAATATGCACACTCGCCACCAACAGAACAGGGGAGGGAATTACTGTTACAAGTTACAATAGATAACCCTCCTTTAAAAATTATGGACAGCCTTAAGATTATTCCGTCATTGCTAAAAAAAAAAATACAAAAAAAAAAAAAATCGGTCAATGACGGAAAGTATTCGGTTCTACAGTAACTACAAGATCTGATAAAAAATTAGCAAATTCACCAAGGACATCAGAATAAGACCCAGGTGATCTATACACTGTATAGCAAGGGTAAAAGACGACATCCTTTTTTTTTTTCAATTTATGTCTGTCGGTCACATTAAGCATTTTTTGTTCAAAAGACTTACATTTATATCCTGTCCTATGAGTAACACCAAAAACCTCACTGTAACTTGTAGCAACACCTCTTCCTCAACCCTTCAGACGAGGCTCATATTTATAATAATAACCTCGGGGAGTAGATTCATTTAAACTAATGTATTTGTTTGATAGTTTAGGGAAGGAACAAAGGCGGTATACTAAGGAGGTTCCTAATTATCCATTCACCTACTGGTGTGTCGGTCAGAACACAGGATAGGATTCAAACAGTCAGGTTCCATTCAAAAGGGGTTTATTTACATAGTAGAAGCCACAAGTCACAGGCACAGTCAGGTTGATATGAGGGTATAGGAGAGTATTCGAACAGGTGTGTGTGTGTGTGTGTGTGTGTGTGTGTGTGTGTGTGTGTATGTGTGAGCGTGTATTTATCACTTTGTGGGGACCAAATGTCCCCATAAGGATAGTAAAACCCGAAATTTTTGACCTTGTGGGGACATTTTGTCGGTCCCCATGAGGAAAACAGCTTATAAATCATACTAAATTATGTTTTTTGAAAATGTAAAAATGCAGAAAGTTTTCTGTGAGGGTTAGGTTTAGGGGTAGGGTTAGGTTTAGGGGATAGAATATAAAGTTTGTACAGTATAAAAACCATTATGTCTATGGAAAGTCCCCATAAAACATGGAAACACAACATGTGTGTGTGTGTGTGTGTGTGTGTGTGTGTGTGTGTGTGTGTGTGTGTGTGTGTGTGTGTGTGTGTGTGGTTAGTCACTCATGGACGCACTCTTTAGCACCCACAACAAGTTACCTAGCACATATCACGGGCATGTATTTTGTCTGCCTTGCTCCGCTGTATAATGCCATTGATTGACAGGCGCTCTAAGCTCCGCCTTTCCAACATTTCCGCCCCCAGATTTGTGTGCAAATATGTCCCTTTGGAGTACGGACACCCCCTTGCTATTTGCTACTGGCCTGGGGATTGTCCTCCCCTTCGGGAATTTCAGGGAGATCTATTAGGCGTGCTATGGGCCGAGTGTACACCTTGTCCTTTATCTCTATCTCAGCTGTTCTGACATGACCATCTTTACCCGGGACGACTCTCTTAACCTTTCCGATGTGCCACAGGGAACGGGGAAGTTGAGGGTCAGCTAACATGACTACAGTGCCGGGTGTGATGTCAGGACATAGTTGCTGCCATTTCCCTCTCGTCTGCATGTTTGGTAAGTAGTGCCTTATGAAGGAAGCCCAGAACCTGTCTGCTATCACTTGGGAGTGCCTCCATCGGCGTCTCGATAGAAGCTCAGACTCAGGATACACTACTTGCGGCAAAGCTCCATCAGGCCGCCCCATCAGGAGACAGTTAGGGGTGACAGCATCTAAGTCGGCCAGGACAGCCGATACATAACCTAGCGGCTTTGAGTTCAGAATAGCCTCAACCTCTGTCAGCACAGTCAGGAGCACCTACTCAGTCACAGATTCTGCTCCCAAGGTCGTACGAAGGGCAGCCTTGATGGACCGAATCTCCCTTTCCCACACCCCTCCAAAGTGTGGAGCTGCTGGAGGACTGAAGTGGAAACTGATCTGTCTCTTGGCTAACAGTCTACGCAAGTCATGACTGAGTTGGTTGAAGGCTTCCCTGAGTTCGGTCTCCCCACCCTTGAAGTTAGTGCCCTGATCGGAGTACAACTCCGCCGGCTGGCCCCGGCGGCTAATGAATCTCCTTAGTGCCATCAGGAAGGCATCAGTGTCCATGGACGTTAGCACCTCCAGGAGCACGGGCCGAAACAGTCCATTCCGGTCGAATAAAACACCGGCTTGTACAGTCGGAGACGCGGCGGGGCAGATCACTCATTTTCTGCTTCGCTGGCTTCGATCTCCACTTACAGCACTCAAGACAGTTCCTTTGATGCTTCCGAACTGCCTCTCTACCCCTCAGGATCCATACTCTCCTGCGGAACTCAGCAAACTCTCGCTCGGGTCCAGGATGGTGGAGTCGATTGTCGTAGTCCTTGATTAGGAGTTGAGTATTGGGATGTTTGGGATCCAGTACCACAGGATGTACAGTGGCAGGATCAAGGATTTCCACTCGTCTTAAGCGGCCTCCGACACGGATGAGCTGGTGGTCTGGGTCAAATTCTGGAGAGAGGCAGAGTAAACGGCTGGTAGGGCGAACTGATTTACTGGCCTTCAGTGCCTGGTACTCTTCGGGAAATCTGCCCATCTGTGCAGAAGAGTGTCCAATATGGGCTGCAAATAATGATTATTTGTGTGATTATTGCAACGATTAATAAACACTCAACACAATCAACACCTCTTAACCAACAATTCAACTTGCACCTTGAGTTAAGAGATTTCATTAAACATGTGTTCACTAACAATAAAGAAATGAGGATGAAAGCATCTTTTAAAAATACATTTAAAGTAATAATACCAATAACATTTTTTAATAATAATAACATAAAACTTTAAGTTAATTCAGAAAAAACCCTATAAGGCAAATAATCCTATTCTTATGTTCTGTCTTGTTTTAAGAATGTAAACATTCTTAAAATAAGATACATTTCTTAAAATGAACTGAAAATGAATAAATAGGCTAATTAGACCTTCTCATCGTCGGTCATTTTGACGGACAGGGTCGTAAAAATTCCGCCATAATCTGTTATTACCCGTCATTTTAATTTTAATCATGAATTTACAGGACGGGCATATAGCAGATTATGCATTTATTTATTTATGAAGAGAACAGATGTACAACAGAGACACGAAGCTGATGAATGTTTTTTCCCGCATTGACAGCGGAGGCCACTAAAACACGACATATGAACAACGCAATATTACAAAAATACAAATCCGATTAAAATATGAACAAAACACGTAAAAATGAACTGAACAGAACTCCATCGACAACTAAACCTTCCTCGTGGTCCGCATGGATTTAAACTCGCCTGTGCGTAATCAAACGCATCAAGGGAGACTGATGCTGAGGTGATTGTCATTAGACTGTGTCTTTGCCTCGGACAGACGACTTCTCGTGGCAGTTTTTATTTGGTTCTGGAGGATGAACCTGCGCTCTTCTGCCTCAATGGAGACTGCAATTACCAGCACTACTTCAGCCAAAGTTTGAAGTTGGGAAACATTTCTCCCAGTGAAGCGATCAAAAGTTTGCAGGACTCTCTGAATGTGGGATTTCTCGATCACGCAAGCACTCACTTCACCGGGAGGAAATACCGCAGCATGCAATCCTACACCACTGGCGTAGCCGCACCCCTCTGTGATCCATAGTGGTCACAGACGCACTCCAAAGCATCCAGCCCATATCTCTTCAATGCGTTGGCAGCACCCAGATAGCGAGATGCATCGAGTATGGCGTGGAGGTTAGCGATGAGGCCCACATGCTCCGAAGGGAATCTTTTTCTGATAGATTTGGTGACCTTTGCAATGTACTCTGTCTCTGGCCGCAAAACTGAAAGGCTCTGCGCGAATGGCTGCGTCAGCGTTATGCATGTGATTAATTGCATGTTATGCAAATAGAACATTTTGCCACCTTCCCTCCTCATCCATCCGAACTCCTGCTCCCAATGAACCCGGTACTTCCTCCTGACCTCCTTTCTGCCACTCTCTTGCCCCGTAACATTAACTGAAGGTAACTGATAAACATTGCTTGTCCTTCATCTTTTTTCACCTCTTATCAACAACATCAAACCTATTTGGCCGTTTGAAGAAACTTTTCACACCCAGACATTTTTACAGTTGTATGTAGCGGTGACTAGGACAAAGACGTCATGCACTGAGATCAAAGACGAGACAATACTAGATAATAGCTCATTAATATGCACACTCGCCACCAACAGAACAGGGAGGGAATTACTGTTACAAGTTACAATAGATAACCCTCCTTTAAAAATTATGGACAGCCTTAAGATTATTCCGTCATTGCTAAAAAAAAATACAAAAAAAAAAAATCGGTCAATGACGGAAAGTATTCGGTTCTACAGTAACTACAAGATCTGATAAAAATTAGCAAATTCACCAAGGACATCAGAATAAGACCCAGGTGATCTATACACTGTATAGCAAGGGTAAAAGACGACATCCTTTTTTTTTTTCAATTTATGTCTGTCGGTCACATTAAGCATTTTTGTTCAAAAGACTTACATTTATATCCTGTCCTATGAGTAACACCAAAAACCTCACTGTAACTTGTAGCAACACCTCTTCCTCAACCCTTCAGACGAGGCTCATATTTATAATAATAACCTCGGGAGTAGATTCATTTAAACTAATGTATTTGTTTGATAGTTTAGGGAAGGAACAAAGGCGGTATACTAAGGAGGTTCCTAATTATCCATTCACCTACTGGTGTGTCGGTCAGAACACAGGATAGGATTCAAACAGTCAGGTTCCATTCAAAAGGGGTTTATTTACATAGTAGAAGCCACAAGTCACAGGCACAGTCAGGTTGATATGAGGGTATAGGAGAGTATTCGAACAGGTGTGTGTGTGTGTGTGTGTGTGTGTGTGTGTGTGTGTGTGTGTGTATGTGTGAGCGTGTATTTATCACTTTGTGGGGACCAAATGTCCCCATAAGGATAGTGAAACCCGAAATTTTTGACCTTGTGGGGACATTTTGTCGGTCCCCATGAGGAAAACAGCTTATAAATCATACTAAATTATGTTTTTTGAAAATGTAAAAATGCAGAAAGTTTTCTGTGAGGGTTAGGTTTAGGGGTAGGGTTAGGTTTAGGGGATAGAATATAAAGTTTGTACAGTATAAAAACCATTATGTCTATGGAAAGTCCCCATAAAACATGGAAACACAACATGTGTGTGTGTGTGTGTGTGTGTGTGTGTGTGTGTGTGTGTGTGTGTGTGTGTGTGTGTGTGTGGTTAGTCACTCATGGACGCACTCTTTAGCACCCACAACAAGTTACCTAGCACATATCACGGGCATGTATTTTGTCTGCCTTGCTCCGCTGTATAATGCCATTGATTGACAGGCGCTCTAAGCTCCGCCTTTCCAACATTTCCACCCCCAGATTTGTGTGCAAATATGTCCCTTTGGAGTACTGGACACCCCTTGCTATTTGCTACTGGCCTGGGGATTGTCCTCCTTCGGAATTTCAGGGAGATCTATTAGGCGTGCTATGGGCCGAGTGTACACCTTGTCCTTTATCTCTATCTCAGCTGTTCTGACATGACCATCTTTACCCGGGACGACTCTCTTAACCTTTCCGATGTGCCACAGGGAACGGGGAAGTTGAGGGTCAGCTAACATGACTACAGTGCCGGTGTGATGTCAGGACATAGTTGCTGCCATTTCCTCTCGTCTGCATGTTTGGTAAGTAGTGCCTTATGAAGGAAGCCCAGAACCTGTCTGCTATCACTTGGGAGTGCCTCCATCGGCGTCTCGATAGAAGCTCAGACTCAGGATACACTACTTGCGTGCAAAGCTCCATCAGGCCGCCCCATCAGGAGACAGTTAGGGGTGACAGCATCTAAGTCGGCCAGGACAGCCGATACATAACCTAGCGGCTTTGAGTTCAGAATAGCCTCAACCTCTGTCAGCACAGTCAGGAGCACCTACTCAGTCACAGATTCTGCTCCCAAGGTCGTACGAAGGGCAGCCTTGATGGACCGAATCTCCCTTTCCCACACCCCTCCAAAGTGTGGAGCTGCTGGAGGACTGAAGTGGAAACTGATCTGTCTCTTGGCTAACAGTCTACGCAAGTCATGACTGAGTTGGTTGAAGGCTTCCCTGAGTTCGGTCTCCCCACCCTTGAAGTTAGTGCCCTGATCGGAGTACAACTCCGCCGGCTGGCCCGGCGCTAATGAATCTCCTTAGTGCCATCAGGAAGGCATCAGTGTCCATGGACGTTAGCACCTCCAGGAGCACGGGCCGAAACAGTCCATTCCGGTCGAATAAAACACCGGCTTGTACAGTCGGAGACGCGGCGGGGCAGATCACTCATTTTCTGCTTCGCTGGCTTCGATCTCCACTTACAGCACTCAAGACAGTTCCTTTGATGCTTCCGAACTGCCTCTCTACCCCTCAGGATCCATACTCTCCTGCGGATGACCTCAGGTACATTGCTAGCCCACTGACGGATATCAAATCCTCCAGAGGCTAGAATCTTGCGCAACTTGTCCAATAACTGTTGCGCCTCTTGTGCTGAGGGTAGGCTCTGTAAACGGTTGTCTACGTAGAAGCATCGTTCTACTGAGGCTCTCACGTCATCACCCGGGGCACTGTGCTTTACTACATGATGCTGGAGTGCGAATGATGCGTAGCAGGGGCTGCAAGTAGTCCCGAATGGCAGGACTCGCCATTCGTAGACATCAGGAGGGTCATCTCTGCGCATGTCATGCCATAGGAAGCGTAGTAGGGCCCGGTCCTCAGGTAGGAGTAGAACCTGGTGAAACATCCCACGGATGTCCCCGCTTATTGCTACAGCATGCTCTCGGAAACGCAGGAGGACCCCTAGGAGTGAAGGACTCAACATAGGGCCAGGTAAGAGAGAGTTATTAAGGTCCAGACCCTCATATTGAAAGGAACAGTTAAATACTAAGCGGTCCTTACCATTGTGGTGAACCATGTGGTGCGGAATGTACCAGTTCTCACCTGAGGCCACATGGTTGCCCCCCAGCCTTCCATGGCTTGTCCCACCATGCCACAGCCAACGAGCCAACGGCCACACCTGCCACGCCCAACGAGCTGGAAGTCTCGTCCGTCCCAGAGCCAGCGTTGCCAACTTCGACTGTCTGGTGGATGTGGAAAAGAAGAAAGGCTTCTGTTCCCCAGTTTCTGCCTGCACTCTCTTCCACGGCCTCCTGACCCAGTCCCTGTCCTGCGGCCACCTCCTGACCCAGTCTCGGCCCTGAGGCCACCTCACAGGCCTCCTGACCCAATCCCCACCTTGAGGTCATCCCCTTGGTCTCCTGGCCATCCCCCAGATCTGCTCTAGTCTCCTGGCCGTCCCTCTGATCGGCTCTGGTCCCCTTAGTCTCCTGGCCGTATCCTAGTCTGATCTGCTCTGGTCTCTTTCAGAGAGTTGGCATGACTGTAAAATTGACCAAAGCAAAAGTAGAGGCCGTCTGGCCGGGTGTAATTATACCAATTGTATGTCCACAGTGACACTTCCCACACCACAATGCTGTGTGGTCAGGCATTTCAAACGCTAATTCAAATCAATTACAGATGATCACACAACACAGCACAGTGGTGGGCCTCATAACCAACAATGATTCAATGATGAGTCAAGGTGGTTTCCAACAAGGTTCCCTCGGTAGCATGCACAGAGCCTCCGTGTTGCCCGTGATTTTGAAACCTTTTAGTTTTCTTTCAATTTCATTTGGAATAATACTTCCATGAGATCATAAAAAGAGCTGTTTTTACATTTTATATAACATTCAAACATTCAATATTTTGAAATTGATGCTTTTAAATCTTGACAGAGTCATCTCTAAAATTCACAGTGTCTGGGACATAATTGGGTAATTATGGGTGGGCCCCCTCTCCCTTGGGACAAATGTGTAGGCTATACTATAGAGCAATTGTTCCTTAAACTTTTTGACTCCAAAGAGAACAATTGAGAGCAGCTGTCATCGCCACATATACCTATGTGTATTTCCTGGTGCTCAATCATATAAATTACCTACAGTCACATTATTTCACCCACCTGCTGGAATTGTCCATTATAGCTGTGCGGGTAAAGAACATGAATCAACACATTGGAACATTTGTCATCTATTTAGCATCAGATATTCATCCAGTTCAATATTATTTGAAATGTAAAATGTTTGAAACAATACCATCAACACCAGGCTATTATTTTGTACATTATTTTGTTTCCTGTACTCGTGCAAAATGCAAATGGTCTGCACTTATATAGCACCTTTTAACCTTAGTGGTTCTACAAAGCACTTTACACTGAGTCTCATTTACCCATTCACACACACTCATACACCAATGACAGCAGAGCTGCCACGCAAGGCCATTGGGAGCAAATTGGGGTTCATTGTCTTGCCCAAGCGCATTTCGGTATGTGGGCCGGGAATCGAACTGCTAACCCTGTGATTAGTGGACAACCCACTCTACTGCCTGAGCCACAGCCACCCCACAAATTTTAAGGGTGTAAGGCGGGTGTCAGCAAGTCTGGACTACCCCTCGAGAAAACAAAAGGTTCTTATGAGAATTAACATTTGAACTCTCTCTTGCATTTGTAACAGCAACATCCGAGACGCAGCACGCCTGGAAGCTGAAAGCCTCGTCTGTCGCAGACAGTGCAGCTCACACCTCCCTTCTACAGTCTCATCATCTCCCCCTTCTCCTCCTCACTTAAAGCTCACTAAAAACTATGCAATGTTAAGTGTGTACAAAAAGTAACTATACATGTTTGGTATAATTTAAAGTGTCTCAGTGCACCTGGTAAACTGGTCTCATTCTCCCAGCCATAATGAAAAGCAAAAAGAAGTTATAAAATATGAGAACTGTGGTGTGCCCCTTAAAGGTGTGCCCTCCCCCAGATCCTTCATACAAACTCCTATATGTAAATCTATAGGAATCAAGAACCCATTAAATTACAAATTCTGATCCCACAGTTGTGAACCCCTCAATAGGGGACTAAAATGTAATTATAATGACAGACACCATTATTTGGGTATTTAAGGAGATGTGACACATTGTTTATGGTTCTCTGTAGTCAGACGATCCCACACAGTTTACTGTGTGTAGTTTATATCAGGTAATTGTAATTTGAATGATAAAATGTCTAAATTTGACTTATCACTGTCTAATTGGAATGGATGAATTTATGATGTTACCTGGTAAATAAATTGTAAACATTTGATTTTATTCTGACTGACTCTGAATATTCTGTTTTCCCAAGCAGACAATTAGTGTGTTACCGCAAGTCTGCGTCAGATTAGTGATGACTAATATGAAGTCATCAATTCAAGTGTATTTGGTTTACAAAGACAAAAAGGAAATTTCTGTTTAGAACAGCAAACAGACCAATCTAAATTCGGGTGTGTCTTACCTCTGTTTTAATTTGATGTTTCTCCAGATAAGTGTATGCGGGAAACCACGCATGGCCAATCCAAAGCTATTACAAGAGAAGTTATGTTGGTCAACTTATATCTGTAATAGTGGCCGTGACCTCTACTGAAGAAAACGTTAAGTTAAATTCAAGTGTATGAAATAACATGGGGGCTATACTGAAGTATCTTTGATTGTGTGAACGTGAATGTGACCAATCTTAGGTATATAGCAATTACCTCTGTTTGATGATCCAATACTGTTACTGTTATAATCAAACATTCACTCACTTTTAATTATGCTCAGATATCATTAAAACCTTTTTCATTTATGGAGTCAGATGAAATAACGAGGTAATACATAAGAGAAAATGTATTTCATTTAATATTGTTGTGTTGCGTAACAAGAAAGACAGTAACGCGCAGAGACCTTCACCCGTATTATTGGAGACCGCCATTGGACCGATAAACGGGCTTACAAGGGAAACTAACCCGTCATGAAATACGTTATAATGGAAGAATTTAGCTACAAGCAGCAATTACAGGGATAAGTACCAAAATGGCAAGCATTGAACACAATCCAAAGATCACATATGACATAAAGCACAAACACAGACAACATCACACATCGTCTCAGGATGAATCTGAACCTGCAATTTTCCATTCAACAGGACACTGCACAATCCACTGCCCCACAGAGCCACAACATGGACAGTCACCAAAGGGACATACCAAGCATAGAGCAATCACAGCCAATCATCATAGTCACCATAATCAACTTCATATTCATGTAACTTTACAACAAAATGAAAATAAAAATTGGATTGGAGAAAGGCCCAGCAACAATTTGGCAAGCACATTGCAGAGATCTCCATAACGACAAAGATTTTAACTGCATGCTTTATCAAGGTGGGGATTCAAACCCACACCCCCTTGAAACTATAAACCAATACTTTAACACACAAAGCCACTCAGTTGACATGTCAGGCTGATGATGGCAAAGAGAGAGGTTAGAATCAGCATACAAGTGTAGATTATCTTTTGATCTATAAGTGCCGCTGTCTCAAAACTGCTCAGGTATCCTCAGGACATGATGTTTATGATACATAAACATGTTCTTTTAAATCTGACAATGCTTGACGTTTTAATACAATTCAGTGTGGGGGACATTATGACTGACAAGATAAAAATTGGTATTGTTGAAATCTGCATGACATAAGGAATCCATTTAGCTGCTTGGCCCCTAATAATAATAATAATAATAATAATAACGAAAGCAATAGGTGCGTTTTGACTGATACGTGAAGCATACTGTACATCTATCAGATTATACTCTCCATAACTACTTTTATAAAATACATCATATTGAGACTGTGAAAGATTGTATTATCTTTTGGTTTTCTGATATCATTACCTCAGCGCACATTTAAAAAGCCCCACTTTGGTTAGAACAGAAAATGTGGTTTTCAATGAGTCATTGCACAGAAATAAGAAAATGTCAAAAGTGAGAAAGCAAAGTTAACTTTTATTGCTTTGAATTGAATATAGATTATTTTATGAATGATTACCAACTTAGTATAGTCTAGCTGTTGCTGTGGGTAGTATGATCACTGAAGACACTAAAAGGCCTTCTTGTGTGCACAGTCCATTTCTAACGTGCACTGTAACTACGAACCACAAGTAGGCAGGTGCATTATTGAAATGTACACATCTCTTTCCTTTCCTGAAGACATGAATGAAGCTCATTTGCATGTTCTGCATGTACTCTAGTTTGACATTTTACAAATGCATGTAATTCATTTTTAAATAGTGAACTTGCCATAATTTGATTATGGCAATTGTCTTAAAAAAAAAAAAAAAAAAACACAAACACATCTGCAATTGAAACTCACATTATTACTAAACAGGCAATAGCACAATAGAAATAGAAAAAAAAGGAAGTGTTTTAGGGAAGTGACACACATGATCTCACTGAATCTTTATTGTGCCAGTAGGACATTTTGAAATTCTGTTGAATGATCAATATAATACATACATCTATCGACAAAGATTAATTGTATTATGGCTTCCACAATTTTCCTTGAGTCCTGAGAGATGTCTTTGGAGAACATTTGCATTTATTCATTTAGCCAACGCGTTCATCCAAAGCAACTGAGGAAGGATACAACATCAGCGATTCATTCTAAGGAAACAGTAATACAAAAGTGCTGCAAATGTTCTATTGTATTAGAAAAGTTTGAGTCAAGATAGAAATTAGAGTACAAATAGTTTTTTTTAAGAGTGCTGGATTAAGTGCTCAAAGAGAAGTTAGTTTAGCTTTTAAGAAAAGTAAAATACAAATTGCAAGAAATTTTTATTAAATACTCAATAGCTTCAACAACTGTAACAAAAGGGGGAAAAACACAAGATAAGCAACACTAAACATGGATAAATATATTGCAAAAGTTAGACAGTCTTAAGGCGAGTTTTGAACATGTTGACAGGTTAGGCAGTCCGTACAGTGGTTGGTCAAATCAAAAACGATGTCAAGGATGTTTAGTAGACAGTACTGAAAAGTTGAGTACAACTGAAATACAATAAAAAGTATTTCACATTTGGCAGACACTTTTATCCAGAGCAACTTAACAGTACATTCAAGTGTACCAGTTTGTGTGACTCATGGGAATCAAACCCATGATCTTGGCACTGCTAGCACCAAGCAATACCACTTGAGCTACAGGAACACTTGTATCATTCAGGTAGGAAGTAAAGCACCATGCCCTGAATGCCAGGCCTCTGCCTTAGACAGTTTAAGCAACCAGCAGTATAACAAAAAGGCAGCCTAAAGATCCAATAAGGTAACACACTACCAATATCCATTGCTGGCAATAAATCATTATATACCCTGAGGGTGCTGTGGCTAGCTCTAAAACAAAAGACATTTTGGCTAGCAAACTACCATTCTATTTCTATAGTACCTATACTGTGCATAGTACTGAGATGACCTACTACAGTACGTTTGTCAAGATTTCTAGAAAATAGTGCATTTACTGTGCTGGGTACTGTATCCCCAAATGCAATGTGCTTTACTTGATCTTCAATTTCCAGTGTGATGAATGATGTGATGGTGTCCTATGCTGCTGATGCAACATGCTTCCAGTCACACCACAAGGGAAAGTAAATACACTGGAGCTGATACATAAATGTTTGATCGGAACTTTCAGAAACATGGAGTGGTGGTGGTGTAGTGGGCTAAAGCACATAACTTAATCAGAAGGTTGCTGGTTCGAGCCTCACAGCCACCACCATTGTGTCCTTGAGCAAGGCACTTAACTCCAGGTTGCTCCGGGGGGATTGTCCCAGTAATAAGTGCACTGTAAGTCACAAATGCATAAATGTAAACATCGTGCCAACATCTCTTGTGATCATGCTGATCCAATTTAGTATCTAAATTGTATGTTGGGTCCAGATTACAAGAGTTGTATTCATTTAAGAAGTGTGCTGTATCCACTTCTGGGAGGGTCCCGTCCTTCAGAGTCCAGGAGAGGGAAGGCACAAGGCAGGCACTACTTGTGCATCCAGAGGAGTAGCCTCCAGGGCAGGGCTGCACCAGCTGTGTGGAAGGTCTCTTAAGTTGGGGCATTAAGTTCAAACTGTGGGCTTAGTGACTACTAGTTAGTTTGTATCTAATTTAGTGCTTAATTTGGTTGCACCACCTGTTCTTAATACAATACTTAGCGTAAGCTCTCCATAAAGCAATGTAAAATCGCATAATATGACATTCACCTTTACTGATCCAACAAGCAGCCTTCAAATTTGTAAACAGAAGTGTTGAAAGGCCATGCGTTATCTTGCAAAGGTTGACGTTCAAACCCGTATCACGTAACAGTCATCGGTAACAATTCCATTAAAATACAATACGCAAAAAATCTCTAGGCTAAATATACAAAATAGTAGCCTTTTATCTAAATATGTACATAAATAATAATACAAATATTTAGGAAGTGTATAAATAAGGGCAGTGAATAAATATTAATACTAATTTACATTGGTTCCTTTTACTATTCTATACATATTTTGTACGTTTTGAAACTTGGCATGCCAGTGACAGCACTGGAAAGTGCACAGTTTAGATCGGTTTCAGCCTGAAGAGTTACAAAGAAGTCAAATGGATCCTCTCGTAAATGCAAACATCATACATTATAGCTGCGTTCCGATTTGCAGGGTCCCTACACAGTGTTCACTGCTCCCTAATAACTGAGCATGAGATATCTGTTAAAGTTCACTTCACTTCACAAAACTTGTCATTTGTAATATCCTGCAACAACAAACACAGACAACGCTTCAAGTCAAGCAGATGACTGGTTTCATGTAAGATGACATAATATACTTATATCCTGTAAATGCATATAAATGTAATATAAATTACCTTAAATCCACATACTTAAATGTATATAATAAATCCATGTGTATTCTTATTAAATATATATATATATATATTTAAATTAATATTTATCCATAACCTTTAAGATAAATGACTGTTGTCATGTATCGATGTACCCTTATTCCCTATGCCGTTTGGAGTGCCCTATGCTCACTTTCGGATTGTAATCTCACTTAAGATTGCTAAATAACATGTGAAGTCTACTTTGCACGGTACTATCGGTCGATTGGAATGACCATACACTCACTGAGCACTTTATTAGGAACACCTGTACACATACTGTACTTATGCGATTATCTAATTAGCCAATCATGTGAAAATAGTGCATAAAATAGTGCATATACGGGTCAGGCGCTTCAGTTAATGTTCAACTCAACCATCAGAATGGAGAAAAAAATTTGATCTCAGTGATTTTGATCGTGGCATGTTTGTTGGTGCCAGATGGGCAGGTTTGAGTATTTTTGTATCTGCTGATCTCCTGGGAGTTTCACACACAACAGTCTCTAGAGTTTACTCAGAATGGTGCCAAAAACAAAAAACATCCAGTGAGTGGCAGTTCTGCGGACAGAAATGTCTTGTTGATGAGAGAGATCAACAGAGAATGGCCAGACTGGTTTGAACTGACAAAGTGAACTGTAACTCAGATAACCACTCTGTACAATTGTAGTGAGCGGAATAGCATCTCAGAATAAACAACAAGTTGAACCGTGAGGCGGATGGGCTGCAACAGCAGAAGACTATGTCGGGCAATTTATTAGGACAATAGTGTTCCTAATAAAGTGCTCAGTGAGTGCAGGTCTAAAGTATTGAAGTTATGCAAAACATGTAATTCAATCAGTCATTTTTTATACCAACTGTTATTCGTAGTTGGTGTCTTCAGTAAATATTTAGTTTATATATAGTTTATACTTAGAATAAGTTTAAGGGTGCAACGCTCAAACATTTAGAAGTAGGTAAATTGTAACTTTGTGCCCATTCAAGCTATAACTATTCTAAGATGTAACATAAGTACAGCTGGTGCAACCTGTCCCAGAGGAGCGGGCACGCTACTGGGTTGCTGCCTTGAATGCAGTAGAGAAGACGTTCCACCACTGAACTCGCCAACTGTGCGTGTCCTCTTGAAACGTGCTTCTGTTGGGAGTTTGTCTCAGGGATAAATATGGGGGACTGGAGCGACGACAATTTTGAGTGAAAGAGAAGTGGATCCATCTTCTCAAAAGTGCTTCTTTTAAACTTACAAACTCCAAATCAAAGTCCCACAATTCTGCAATTGGGCTGAAAAGAGGTGGAGAGGCAATAAGCAATGAGAAACCATATGCAGCAATAATGTGTCTACTTGAATTAACCACATTTTTTAAAGTGATGCCATCAACACCACTCAATATTTGATAGATTCATGTTACTACACACATCATTTAAAAATGAAAGGAAGTGCCACTGTCAGAGCTTATTTGTGTCTTACTTGATGTAATCAGATGAACTAAACTCCATTAACTCTCCAAAAATGGACGGACGGAGCTTGGGACATGGTGTACTGGAGACGTTTCTTCTATTGAAAATTTTTCTGGTAAAACAATACATAAGATAAATTATGTCACAATATTTAGAAGAATGAGTAACACCTTATAATACCTTTCACTCACAACACTACCAAACATTGCACATTAACCCTTATGTTGTGTTCTGGTCGGATGACTTTTTTTTTTTACTTAATCCAATGGTAAATAGAATTACTTGACTTTGTTCACATATGGTATCAGAAAACACACAAAACAATGTGGACAATATCCTTACATTTTTTGGGTTTTGTTTCACTTGTTGTGTTCCCGGTCCAAAATTAATGGCCATTTTAAATGCACGGATTAATAAACAAAATAAAGCAATATTACGTGTTCAGGAGCATCTCAACCCTTTAGATGTGCGCATATGTGGATGTGTGTTTGTACACACAAAGTCCTCAGACATGTGCACACATGCACACACACGTTGGTACTCCTATCATTATGAGGACTCTCCTAGACATAATTATTTTTATAATGTACAAACTATATAATCTATCCCCTAACCCTCATAAAAACATTTTGGCATTATTACATTTTCAAATAAACATTGTTTAGTATGTTTTTTAAGCGGTTCGAATTACAGGGACACTAGGGGTGTCCTCATAAACCACATTTATAGCATAATACCCTCACAATTACTAGTGTGTAACCTAATAAAATGTCTTCATTACAAAAAACCAACCAAATCACTCACTCACACACACACACACACACACACACAATGTGTGTTTAGGTCCCTTGCTCACTGCATTCTACAAACCAACTCTGAATATAATTGTTGTGATAACAAATTTGCAAATGATGAGAACGAAACGAATCTAATTTGTCAGCCAATTAAAAAGCATTATTTAAGAACTGGTAGGATCAGCTACCTAAACAAAAACCTATTTCAATTAGATCAAGCAAGTGGTTATTAATTTATTATATCATTTGTATAAGCTTGATCAATGAATCCTTCTATCAATAATTTTTGTTTTTTATAATTGTTCAAAAAAGAAGAACAAAACTGGTCCTAATTATATATATATAGGCCTATATACATACATATATTTGATATATATCAAATGGAATATCTTGGGATAACATATGCATTATGAGAGATTTATAAACAATCTTAGTGGGCCGGTAATTTTTTACCGGGAACACAAACTGTGTTAGAACAAAAAGAACAAAGCACACATCTAATGAACTAATGCAGCATTGTGTAATATTAAAAATATTAATCAAAATCAAAACAGAAATGTAATGAAGCTTAAGACTCATACGTATTTATACACAATCTTATGCACATTTACGACTGGACTGTGTAGCATTAGGTAATCCAAAGATTATCAGTGACTTTACAGAGTCATTATAAAGTGTTTGTTAATAATATTTTGGAAATCCTTTAGTTACACACCAGAGTTGGCAGGAAAACAGCAGCTCAGGATTCCCCGGACTCTTCTCAGAGGCCTCCGTAGACATTCAAGCATGATATCTGCGGAATAATAATAACAATATAATAATATAAGTTAGTGTAAGTCTATGTGAGTGACTAGTTTTTATACTAAACATCTCTTAAACCTCTACAATCTAAAAAAAACTATAATCAAACTATGTTATAATCACTTCAATCTAATCGAAACCATCACAAACAGTCGCGTATTGGCAAACCAATACCGGTATTTCAAGTTTCTTGCAGTGCGAGACAAACTATTCCCATTTCACTATTATTTGGTACTTGGCATTTAAAAGTAAGAAATCGCAGCATTTTCTCCAAAAGTATAAGTTTTGTGGAGATAACGCAGCGGCTTTGGCGAAGAAACGGACGCAATCAGGTGTATGAAAGAAAGAGGAGGAGTGTCGTCATCATCGCCACACCGCTGTTCACGTGAACACAAACAGTTTAAAAGCGGCGCAGAGCTGCGGTTCAAACAACATTTCTCACCTCCGAGGTTGGTTTCCATTCTGTCAGTGGTCTTTGGTGTTGAGATTGGCGTGTTAAGTTATTATTTTAACTTTCAAAGGTGACAGGCTGCAGCGCGATGGAATTGACATGATCAGAAGGTGTGGCTTATGACGCGTCATTTTCATACAGTGATTATTTAAAGGGGCCGTTTGCTCAAAATGAAATTTCTGTTATTCATCCATTCTCAGGGCCTTTTAATAAAATTAATAAAAATTTAAGAATTATATCACATTTATTTTCAAATCAGATGACAGCTGGGATAAGTTACCTTCATGTTGGTAGTCATCTTATAAATCCGGCTAAATATCTATTATATCTATTGTTACAATTTAAAAGTAAATGCTCATTGTTCTTGGGGAAACACCTTCTGTATATCTGATAATATAATTGGTATTGAAAACATTTGCATTCAAATATAATATATTTAAAAGGAGCATTGTCACTATAGTAATTCCCACTGTATATTTGCTAGAAATAAACTATAAAAACATTAAAAATACAAATAAATGCTGAATCAACAAAAATGGTGTACACATCAATATTCAAATAACAGTGAAACTTTTTACAGTGTGTTGGCTGAGTGCTCTTTTGTTCTCAAGTTGTAGGCCTATGAAATTTTGATCTGATGTCGCTTTGGATGTGATTGATTCCTGATTCAAAACCCCCTCGAGCATTCAGCTTTTCAACAAAATTAAGCAAATCGCTTCTGCATATCAGTGGATCTAAGAAACGGGTATGAATCAGAGATTGGACCATGGCTCGGTACAGAAGCAGAATGCAGTGTCTTCCACAGTTGCATCCAAAGGTACGAGCAGTTTGCCAGTATTACGAGCTGAAATACACAATCTCCTCATAAAAACTGCGACTGAGGTGCCAAATTTTCAAGCCCAAAAAGGGTTTTACAGCCATTATTTTCTTGCCCCCAAAGAAGATGGTGTACTTCGGCCGATCCTGGATCTGAGACATTTCAATCGCACACTCACAAAGCGCCCATTCAAATGTATTACTCAGTAACAGATCTTATCGCATGTATGACCACACGATTGGTTTGCGATAGATCTGAAGGATGCATACTTTCCTATCCAAATTGGGACATCACAGGATGTTTTTAAGATTTGCGCTCGAGGGAACAGCGTATCAATTCAAAGTCCTGCCCTTCGGACTGTCTCTGGCTCCTCACACCTTCACTAAGTGCATTGATTTGGTTCTCGCCCCTCTGAAACTGAGCGGCGTGCACATCTTGAACTACCTCGACGATTGGCTGTTACTAGTACAATCAGAGGCTGTGTTATGCCAGCACAGTGACTCACCGTTTCAACATCTAAACACCTTAGGCCTCAATGTGAAGTGGGCAAAGCACACTGCCCAACAACAATCTCCTTTGGGATTCCACCACATGGCGGCTTGCACACCTCACGAGCAAGTGCGTTCAGGCCATTCTACAGTGTCTGTCTCAGTTCAAACTGGAGAGAACACTTCCACTGAAGCTGTTTCAAAAAGCATTGGGGTTTATGGCAAACTGTTATGTCCTGGTTCGATCAGACAAAATGACAGTTGTGGCATTTATAAAACCGCCCAGGTGGAATTCATTCACCACCACTTTTGAGACTAATGCGTCACCTCGTATGGAGCAAGCATCATCTCCTCTGTCTGAGAGCAACATATGCCCCAGGCCATCTGAATTATGGCATGGACCTATTGTCACTCCAAAGAGATGATACCGGGCGAATGGAGACTTCATCCTCAAACTGTATTGAGGATTTGGGAAATATTCGGCTAAGCAGAAATCAATCTATTTCCCTCAGTGGGGAATACCCACTGTCCCCTCTGGTACTCGAAGTCCCAAGCCCTGCTGGGAGCAGACACAATGGCCCACAAATGGCCAGCGAAACTGAAATATTCGTTTCCCCCGATGTGCCTGAGTCACTCTCACAAGTCCGAGAGGACAAGGAAACAATTCTATTGGTTGCACCAAAATGGCCCAACCAGCCATGGTTTCCGGAAATTATAGAAATGTTGTACAGCTCTCCATGGAAAATACCGCTGAGGAGGGATCTGCTCTCTCAGATGCAAAGCACAATCTGGCATCCCCAGCCCAAGCTCTGGAACCTGCATGTGTTGCCTGAATGAAACACACAAAACACCCCAGAAATTCAGTCATGATCACCATTTTAAAGGCCAGAGTGCCATCCATGAGATGCCTCTATGCACTAAAATGAATGTGGTCACTGATTGGTGTCTCTCACATGGCAAAAACCCAGTAAACTGCCCCATACATGACATTTTCAGATTTCTTCATGAGCAGGACTCACTCCGCCAACACTCAGTGTATGTGGCAACTATATATGAAGCCGGTGCCACTATAGGCAAGCGTGATTTAATCATAAAGTACCTTATAGCCTTACCAGACATCACTGGCAACAACATCGCCTATGGGCACAAACCCACCTTCGCTGGACCAGACAGGACTGGCAAAAAGTGCTATTCGCTGACGAGTCACGGTTTTGTCTCACCAGGGGTGATGGTCGGACTCGCGTTTTTCAAAAGCCACTGTCAAATCCAGAAAAGGCTATGTGCATAAGAATACAATCATTACATTTGTCAATGCCCTGTGCGGGCACTACATGCACACATTGAGCATACTCGGCAGTTCAGACTATCTGATCAGCTCTTTGTATGCTATGGAGGACGCATGAAAGAAATGTCTGACTCCAAGCAAAGACTTTCACACTGGATTGTCTATGCAATTGCTCTGGCTAATGAGTCACAGGGTAAGACTTGTCTAATTGGTGTTAACTCATGGGCATAGACGAATGGTGTGTCCTTACAAGACATATGTTTTGCAGCAGGATGGTCTTCTCAAAACACATTTGCAAGGTTTTACAACCTAGACATAAGGTCTCTCTCTTCACAAGTCCTCTGTGTTTAGAGCACTTTCTATTTCATCGGCCAAATATATTTATTTATGCTCCTAACTTTAAGGACCAGCTGCTCATCTTTTTACATGACTGCCTGAATTCAGGCTGTTGTAATTTACCATTAGTCAAATGCACTTACATTATAAATAAACTCCCTTCCCGACTGGATTCATAAAGGTGACTAAATGTTCAAATGTACTGAGTCATAAGGGAATGTCTGTTTTAGCACACCACAGCCAACCGCAAACCAAAGCTATTGTAGAGGCTTTTTCAACAACATACAAATGATACAAGACTTAATTTACTATGATTAATAAAAAGAAAACCATATGTTCACAGCAGTATTACACAAACAGGCAATGGGCCAGTGGTGGCTCAGCGGTTAAGGCTCTGGGTTACTGACCGAAAGGTCGGGGGTTCAAGCCTCAGCACTGCCAAGATACCACTGTTGGGCAAGGCCCTTGACCCTCTCTGTTCCAGGGGTGCTGTTTCATGGCTGACCCTGTGCTCTGACCCCAGCTTAGTTGGGAAAAGCAAAAACAACTACATTTCATTGGCTCTGTACCTGTACTCTGCACAATGACAATAAAGTTGAATCTTAATCTTAAACATTCATATAAACAAGCTGGAATTGTGCAGTATTTAGTCGGCCTGTTAACAAAATGAACCTTCATTTGATTCCTTCAAAGGTTCATTTGAACCTTTAAATACACATTTTGCACTTCAGTGAAACAATTATGATTGGTACAGAGGCAAGACGTGCTTTTTAAGAATGTGGCGTGCACGTTGCCTAGTTTGCGTTCATGTGTGATCGTTCATAGTTGTGTACATCTTTTGAAGCAAGTAAATTGTCGCTCTTTTCTTTCCAATACTTATATTGGAATCCGACATTTATACATACACGAGAATGCAGCGAACGCGCCTTGAGTGAAGATCGTTTTTGCATGTTTTATACGCCATATAATCGATAGTTGTTTAATCTTTGTTTCTGCTTGTTTTAAACTTTGGCTTTGAATTGGAGAACATTCTATTTATATTTTGCATCAACCATACCTGAACACGTTTCTTCAGTTGGGCAGGCGCATGTTTAAAGTGTCTCTCCAATTAAACATTCTACGTCCTTCTCTCCAAGACCAGCTTTACATTTCATGACGGCATCTGGAATTAAACAGAAGTCACAACAGTTACAGTATGTAAGTACTGTTTATTTAATTATTCATGTTTATTTAATCAATGCGCTTGAAAATAAGTTCAATTGTAAATGGTTAAAGATAGCGTAATGGTGTCACAATAATGACTGTCTCATAATAATGAAGTATTATCTCATAATACTGAGAAACTTAAGTATATCATAACTTATAAAATTAACAGGACACCAAATCTGTTTCCTGAATGTGCTCTTATATGTGAACCCGACCAAGTGAAGGTATTACAGGAGTGGTGGTGGCGTAGTGGGCTAAAGCACATAACTGTTAATCAGAAGGTTGCTGGTTCAATCCCCACAGCCCCATTGTGTCCTTGAGCAAGACACTTAACTCCAGGTTGCTCCGGGGGGATTGTCCCTGTAATAAGTGCTCTGTAAGTCGCTTTGGATAAAAGCATCTGCCAAATGCATAAATGTAAATGTGTTGTTACATGTGGTCTTCCACTGCGATCAGCTGTCATTCCTGCTTCCCTGTAGCACTGTCTTGGGCGTCTCACAGTACAGACATTGCAGTTTATTGCCCTGGCCACATCTGCAGGCCTCATGCCTCCATGCAGCATGCCGAAGGCACGTTTACGCAGATGAGCAGGGACCCTGGAGTCAGTAGAACGGTCTCTTTAGTGTCCTAAGTTTTTATAACTTAGACCTTAACTGCATACCGTCTGTAAGCTGTTAGTGTCTTTTAGACCGTTCCACAGGTGCATGTTCATTGAACAAACATAGAAAACATTGTTTAAACTTTTATTATGGATTGTAGCAAAATTATCTTTATAATTCAGTGTCCTGAAAAAGGGACTTTTTTTTTTTTTTTTGGCTGAGTTTATTTACGAGTTGTATTATTGTCATGAATTCACGGATTCCTGAAAGTAGTCTTCAACGGTTTATTAACGGGAACAGAGAACAGTGTCGCTCATGTATTTGTCAACCACATTACAACTTTCCAACTGCCGTAAAACAAGCAGAGCTAAAGAATACAAAAGCCAGTAGCGCCTCCTAGTGTATGGAGTTTCCTTTGTGTCTTTATTATTCAATCAAACATACTGGAGCTTACTGCCATAAACATTTAAATCACATCACAATTATCTCAAATAATTTCTGCAAATCTATTATAAAGCCACGTGACTGCCTCTTTTCGCTGCGACGTGCCGTATCGAGGGACAAAACACAGAACAAAACCATGACGTATCCACAATAAAGAGTTTAACATGATAACGGGTCCATGTGTCTTCATGTGTTTGTGACATGTCCTCAATGAGACGGAGACTGGCTCACGTGATGCGAGTTTATAAAAGATATAGGCTAAAAAAAGAACAGTTAAGTAATCCTGTTGTCATGAGGACAAAACAGTTTTTATATAAAGAAATAATGCAAAATACGGTTTCTTCTTCTTATTATTATTATTATTATTATTATTAATAAAAATATTAATAGCCGCAAATAATCACGCTCCAGTGTTTGACGCATTGCAAAATGAGAGCTTTTATCACGCTGTCCTTCAAAATAGAGTGTTTTTAAAATCCGAACAGATGACGTTTCTATCTGGTTTAAAGTCCTGAAAAGTCTGAAAATGCGTCTTCTCGACATGTTAAACGTTGCTATAATTTATATAAAGTCTTTTCTGCTCAAAAATTCTAACATTGTCCAAATAGAAATGTATTCCTTGTAAAATAAAATATATGAATAGTTTCACTGTTACTCTGTTACGTACACACCAACATGTGTTTACACAAGCTGTCATTCTCAAAATGCGCTCTGTTTCTTTAAATGCAAATAACATTGGATAAAAACGCTCCTCCCTCCTACGAAGACGCTTTTGATTGGCTGATTTTTCTACGCCTTAATAATTACATAAATCCGCTGTCAGCATCACTTTCTTCCAGTACATACTTTTACTGTGGTAATTTCTTCGATAGTGGGGTAGAAATGTCACTCCGCACAGCTGTTTATCGACTCTGTACTCCCTTTAGGAGTGTTTTACAGTCCTGTACTACAAATACGAAAAGACCGTATGCCGCGGTGAGCCAAGCGCTGTCCGTTCTGGAAAACGAGCTGGACAGTATCCGTGCAGCGGGCACATGGAAGGGGAGAGAGTGATCACGTCCAAACAGGGTCCTAATATCAACGTGGTCGGCAGCAAAGGCGGTGAGCAACTATCTGTTAATCAAGAGTGACCAGTCCAATCGAGTTTATTTAAGCATATGCTTAAATGTCTGATAAAACAAAGTGTTTTGTTCAGGCAATTTTGACCTGATCTAAAGAAATATCCAGCCAAAAAATAATAATAAATAATAATATATATAATATATATAATATACAAATCTTAGCTGGTTTTAGGTGCCCAGCCTGGCCAAGCTGGTGCTCAGCTGGGAAACTCTGTGTTTCCATTTCTATATCAAAAAGTCTCACTCTTTTAATAGTTACATGCATTTTAAGGGAGATTTGCAGTGTAATTGCTTTTTGGGAAGTGATTTGGAAATTGGCATGAAATACTTCTGGGAAGGTGACGTGTACTACATTGTGACATGCTCTATTTAAAACTGTTCTTAACAGCAATTCACTCATTTTTCTTGCACAATTTCTATACACGCAGCTGTATGATCTCTTATTTATTGAAAGAGTGCATGAAATAATGTGCTTAAAAACATTCATTTGTTACACAAGACCCTAGAGAGGCAAAAAGGTCTTTAAAATGGTGAAAAACAGCTTTCTAAATATACACACTTCCTTATACATTCATATAAATTGTATGTACGTTCCTAAAAATAAAGTTAATGGACTTGTTAATGCATTCCAATTTGAAATGTTACTTTGACGGGGTTCAGTGTTAAAGGGATAGTTCACCCAAAAATTAAAATTCTCTCATCATTAACTGACCGTCATGCCATCCCAGATGTGCATGACTTTCTTTCATCTGTTGAACACAAGCAAATATTTTTAGTAGAATATTTAATCTCTTTAGGTCCATACAATGCAAGTGAATGGTGATCAGGCCTTTGACGCTCCAAAAAGCACATAAAGGCAGAATAAAAATAATCCATATGATAGTGGTTTTATCCATGTCTTCAGAAGCGATCTAATCGATTTTGGGTGGGAACAGACCAAAATGTAACCATTTTCACTGTACATCTTGCCATTGCAGTCTCTAGGCACAATCATGATTTTAAGCTCTATTACACTTTCTAGTGCCATCTAGCGCTCTGTGCATGCATCAAGAACTAGGAAGTATAATCGAGCTTGAAATCACGATCACCACGGACACTGCTGAAGTAAAGATCTATAATGAAAATGGAGTTATATTTTGGTTTGTTCACACCCACACCTACCCTATTGCTTTGGACGGAAGAGTCCTGTGGATTATTTTTTGCTGCATTTATGTACTTTTTGAAGCTTCAAATTTTAGTCACCATTCACTTGCATTGTATAGACCGTCCGCGCTCGGGATGAGCGATTTCTCTCCAATGGGTTATGTTCTCAGTGCGAGAACATAGCTGAGGCAGCATTGCGGTCGTGGCTTCTTTTGTCAAGAGAGAAAGCCACTTCAGCCGCCCCCTGCGCCTCGCCTCTTTCCTATGGGATTGAACCACCCGCCTCCCCGGCACGCTTGCTTGCTCCCATCTGAGCTCGGGATGAGTGCGGCCTGCTTCGCGACCGGCCTTCCGGTCCCTTGAGCTCCCAGAATTGGATGACGATATCACCGCTGCATCAGAGAGCGTTACAGCGGCGTCTGATGTTGATGGCTCGTCTGCGCCGCAACTTTTGTGTCTGCGCGCTCAGTCTGAGCCTGATGCACAGAGGTCCGATATGCTTCCCCGGGTACCGCGAGCACGAGGTTGGACCAGAAAATCCCGTCCCCCTCCCCCTCACGGCTATTTGACTGGTTCCACGGGCATGTGCGCGCTCACAGCCACGCACCCCCTCCCAGTTCCTTTCTTCCCGGACGTGCATGATGAGCTGAGCAAGCCAAGCTTCCTCGCTCCTCCGCTCTCACTACCCTCAGCGGTAGAGCGGTCCCAGACCACTCCCCCCCTGCACGCCATGGCCCCCTCTTGCAAGTCCACTGGGCCAAGGCACTCCAAAATTTGCACTTGTGTAGTCCTGTTCTTGACGTGCCACAGGAACTGCTCTCAAACAGGCGATGGCCTCCCTCGTGGTCCGGAAACGCAACACATGGACTGGACCTGGTCGCAGTAGAGGAGGTAGACAAAGCACGCTTTCTCAAACGCTCCCGTCTCCCAGCTCCATCCATTCGGCGACACCACATGCCGACTCCACCCAGCAGTCCTCAGTGGTGAAGAAACAGACAGAGGCTATTTCACACATCCTGCCCTGCCGCAAGGGGCCATGCCCTGTCTTCTTGCCGAGGGCGTCCTCTTGCGGCTTTCAAGAAAGAAAGAAAAGCGGTGCTCCGCCTCAACAAGCATGGGCCCAGCTCTCTGCCCAGGCGTCGAGCTCCCCGGAGAAGATGGACGCCCCCTCATCTCACGGACCCCCTCGAGGACCCAGAAGGCTCCCAGGCGCTCCTGAGATGACCGACCCAGAGACCGAGACGTTAGCTCCGGAGCTGGTAAGACCACTCCGTCCCCCGGTGGGGGCCGGGAGGAGAATCTCCTGGGACCTCTCGGTAGTCCTCACGGGCCTCCAGAGACCTCCCTTCGAGCTGCTAGAATCAGTTGGACTCAGGGCCCTCTTAAGACTGCCCTGCTGATCGCGCTCCCCTCCATCAGAGGGTCTGGGACCTGCAATCGTTCTCTGTCAGCGACACTTGCCTGGAGTTTGGTCCAGCAGATACTCATGTGATCCTAAGACCGCGACCGGGCTACGTGCCGAAGGTTCCTACCACTCCCTTTAGAGACCAGGTAGTGAACCTGCAAGCGCTGTCCCGGGAGGAGGCAGACCCAGCCCCTTCGTTGCTGTGTCCTGTACGTGCTTTGCGTACCTATTTGGTCCGCACGCAGAGCTTTAGACACTCTGAGCAGCTCTTTGTATGCTTTGGGGGACAGCGGAAAGGAAACGCTGTCTCCAAACAGAGGCTTTCCCACTGGGTAGTAGATGCCATTTCATTGGCTTATCACACTCAGGCCGTGCCCGCAAATATCCGCAGAAATCTATGCCTATATTTAAATTTTATGTATACCTTGATGTTCCTCAATGGGTGCCTCTAAAGGTGAAATAAAAACAATCACTGACACCTCATGTGTATTTTCTGCATCTAAATCTTTAATTATTGACAATATTCATCCATTTTTTTAACCTCACTTCAATGCAAAGCATTTTAAAGGTATATTACAGGTTCAATACAAATGAAGCTCATTCAACAGCATTTGTGGCATAAATTTGATTGGCATAGCATTTGATTACTACAAAAATAATTTAGACTCGTCCCAACTTTTCTTAAAAAAAAAAAGCAAAAATGTTGGTTCAGGCACTTACAATGGAAGTGAATGGGGCCAATCCATAAACTTTAATACTCTGTTTCAAAATTAAAGCCACAAGATGTAAACAATATGTGTGTTAAGATGATTTCAGAGTGATAAAATCGCTTACTAATTTCTACACAATAACCTTTATTAAATGATAAGCTTCACATTTCTGCATTTAAACCCTCAAAATTGGCCCCATTCATCTACATTAAGTGTCACTGTAACTTCAATTTGTCCTATCTCTCTCTCTCTCTCTCTCTCTCCAATTTGGCATGCTCGATTCGCAATGCTTGGCATCCACACACTCCAACGAGAGCGAGAACCTCCATACAGCGACCACGAGGAAAGTAACCCATGTGACTCTACCCTCCCTAGCAACCAGGCCTATTTGTTGCTTTGAAAGCCTGGCTGAAATAATTCAGCACACCCCAGAACACCAGCTTCTTTGCTTGATTTTTGTTTTTTTTATAGAAAAGGAGGGAAGAGTCGAAATGATGTCTTGTGCTAATCAACATTATGCCACAAATTCTGTTGATTGAGCTTGTATTGAATAATAAGCGAGGACATGCAAAGAAAAATGTACCTATAGAGAAATGTGCCCCGTCAGTACTTGCATCGTATCTTCAAATATATATCTTGTGCACGATAAACGTTATCTGGGATTTTATTCATTTTGGATTCTTGCAGCCTCTGTGTCTGTGCCAGTCATAGTAAGGAAAGAAAGTAGAAATGTTCTAAACATTCTGATTTGATTTTAAAAACGATCAGCCTTTACCACCACCTTAGTTATATCGGTATCTGCAAAAATGTTTGTGACTGTAATACATGGCTAAAATGATGAATATGATGAATTAATGATCTTTTTGTACTGTAAGATAATGTCATGGTGGTAATTGTCTCAGTGCAGTCAAGCACAATTTTGCTTCTAATGGCTTGTATGTCTCTCGTTTTGTTCTAGACATATTAAATTTCTGTGCCAATAACTACTTGGGTTTATCCAGTCATCCAGAGGTGGTGCAAGCGGGTATAGATGCCCTGCAGAAGTTTGGAGCTGGTCTTAGTTCAGTTCGCTTCATCTGTGGCACACAGGTGAATAAATTGACTGTATATTAATACACCGCCACCCATGCCTATTGAAACCACATTGAGTTATTATTGTATATCAACCTGTTCTCTAGAGCCTACACAAGACCTTGGAGGAGAAACTCGCCCAGTTCCATGAAAGAGAAGACTGTATTCTGTACGCTAGCTGCTTTGATGCCAATGCTGGTTTGTTTGAGGTGATGGTCACTCAAATTCACATGATGTGTGGAAGCAAATTGTACCACCACCTAATGCATCATAACAGTTTTTTGGGACGCTTTGCTTTAGGTCCTGTTGGGTCCTGATGATGCCGTGTTGTCTGATGAACTAAACCACGCCTCCATTATCGATGGTATACGATTGTGTCGCGCCAAAAGATTCCGCTACAAGCACATGGACCTGAATGATCTGGAGGAAAAGCTGAAAGAGTCTCAGGTAAGTTGCCATCAGTGGCATGGTAATATTTGTTTTATTAATAATATATCATCTTTAATATAATTTCAAAACTTACTTGGCTATTGGTCTTTTTTTTCTAAACCAACAGTCGTCTCGTCTGAGATTGGTGGTCACTGATGGGGTGTTCTCAATGGATGGTGATGTGGCTCCTCTACAGGGTATCTGTGACTTAGCTGAGCAGTATGGAGCATTGGTCTTCATTGATGAGTGTCATGCCACTGGCTTCATGGGCCCCCGCGGCCGGTAAGCAGACAAATACTCCATCTTTAATCAACACTGCTTGATCAGTTTCAAAGTTGAACTTTAAGCCTGAACTTTTAAGCGTTTGTAACAGATGTTTAGCTGACATTACCATTTAACGTTAATACTAAAGGTGCCTTTAAGAATAAAATCACATTTAATAATAAAAAAAACAAACAGGATTTTTTCAGATCCTACCAGTACAATTGACTAAATAGCAACTAAAGCCTCTACGCAAGTATGTGAATGTAGATGCTTCTACCTACATAATCTTGTTTTTGTATGTCGTTGCGTTCCGAAATGTGGCAGACCGCAATTCATGCCACAACGCAAGTATGCATTGCAATCTCAACATTTCCACAAGGGGTGCTATAGCAAGAATTAGCTTGAACTGTCTGCTTCTACAGTGAGTTTGCTCTTTCAAGTCAACTACTGTTATGGCAGAGCAGCAGTTTGAAAATAGTATTGCTGAATAACTATGTTAAAGTCAAAATTCAAGTCTTTGAACTTCCAGTCTAATATTTTTTTTTTATATAGATATCTATATGTGATCAATGGAAAGGAGGAGGCGAGAACCGGCATGATAATATAAATAATATTTTTAATGTAAAACTTAAACAACTTAAAACATAAACATGACGGACATGTCCGTAAACGATCTCTCTCTCCCGCACGATCCTCTGCAGTCGACCTTTATCCCTCTCGGGAGGCTTGATTAGCCTAATACGGGACCGGGTGTGTAGGATCACGACCCGGCCCCGCCCTCCGCCCTGCCGTACTATGATATTGATGTCAATGTGTAAATAGCTAGCGAAGTGTATTTACAGGTTGTAGAGTTGCCAAAAGTTATCATGAGTATTTTAAAGTGTTCAGGGGATGTCATAACAACTGGAAACAGAGCGGGGAGATATTAAAACAAGAGTAATTCATTCATAAATACACAAGGTCTTACCTTCACGCAGTGGACGGTGCTCAGGAAAGACCAAGAGACAACAAAAAGTCATTAAAATAGCTTACTAGCTTGCCATCTTCTCATGTCATTCACCCATCATGTTATAGTTAAGGTGAGCACTATTTTTGAGTGTTAAACCGGGACAGGGGAATATATATTTATACACACTCAAATATACATGTGAAAGTGTACGTTTCATTTTATATTCTGTTTACAACAATTGTTGCCTTTTGAAAATGATGTTTCTTTAGATATAGATAATTTTTTTTAGACATTATATCATATTATATTCCAACAGAGGAACTGATGAGCTGCTGGGGGTAATGAACAGAGTGCACATTGTGAATTCCACTCTGGGAAAAGCACTCGGAGGAGCTGCTGGTGTGTACTTCTAAAATTTCCAGACATTAAACATCATCTGAAATACAATGTTTATTCTTAAGGAGACCACTAATAGACATAGAGGACATTTTGGACAAAGACATTTTTTTTTATAAATAAGGCTAAAAGAATATAAGCATTTTAAATCTTTTTCTTTTATTCTGTCAGGTGGTTACACAGTTGGACCTAAGGCTTTAATTGACCTACTGAGGCAGCGGTCTCGTCCATACCTTTTCTCTAACTCCCTCCCCCCTCCTGTGGTAGGCTGTGCCACCCGTGCTGTGGAACTGCTACTGGCATCCAATGAAATTGCTCAGAGTATGGCAGCCAAAACCATGAGGTAGAACTGAAGGGCGTTCTGTAGTGTTTAGTTCAGTTACACCCTTCAGCTTGTGTTTCTGTGTACCAAGTTGGCTTTCATAATAGTACTTGATAATGATTCCAGTTTACTTCTGCTGGTTCAGTATTCCTGTATGGATATGGATGCTGTTGAATAACATTTTTGTAGAGTTTATTGTGCTGGTAATGTCAGTTCTTTAGAAAACTGAAAGGCTAAAATGGTCTATTGTGGGTCTTTTCTTCTGTCCCAAAGGTTCAGAAACAACATGACCCAGGCAGGGTTCACCATCTCTGGCACAGCTCATCCAATCTGTCCTGTGATGCTGGGAGATGCTCGTCTGGCTTCTTTTATGGCTGATGACATGCTAAAACTGGGTGAGATTTTAGGCTTCATCACTGTACTCTGTATAATTTCTATTCAAACTTGCTACCACATCTTATTCATCACCTTTGTGAAACAAATGGATTTTCATGGCTTTCTCCTTCAGAATGGTTCACCCTAAAATGAAACTTCTGTCATTCACTCAAACCTGTTTGACTATTTCTTCAGTGGATAGCAAAAGGTGGATTTTTGAAGAATATCATGCTAACTCTTTTTCCATATAATTACATTGTATTGTTATATACACATACTGGATGCCAGTACAGGAAACCGATGGAGTGCGTACTCCAGGTAGGGAAGGAGGTATTGCCCCAAGTGAAGGAGTTCAAGTACCTCGGGGTCTTGTTCACGAGTGAGGGGACAATGGAGCGGGAGGTTGGCCGGAGTATCGGGGCAGCGGGGGCGGTATTGCACTCGCTCTATCACACCGTTGTCACGAAAAGAGAGCTGAGCCGAAAGGCAAAGCTCTCGATCTACCGGTCAATTTTTGTTCCTACCCTCACCTATGGTCATGAAGGCTGGGTCATGACCCGAAAGAACTAGGTCACGCAGTACAAGCGGCGAAATGGGCTTCCTCAGAAGGGTGGCTGGCTTCTCCCTTAGAGATAGGGTGAGGAGCTCAGTCATCCGTGAGGAGCTCGGAGTAGAGCCGCTGCTCCTTTGCGTCGAAAGGAGTCAGTTGAGGTGGTTTGGGCATCTGGTGAGGATGCCCCCTGGCCGCCTCCCTAGGGAGGTGTTTCAGGTACGTCCAGCTGGGAGGAGGCCTCGGGGAAGACCCAGGATTAGGTGGAGAGATTACATCTCCACACTGGCCTGGGAACGCCTCAGGCCAGTCAGAGCTGGTTAATGTGGCTCGGGATAGGGAAGTTTGGGGCCCCCTGCTGGAGCAGCTGCCCCCGCGACCTGACTTCGGATAAGCGGTTGAAGATGGATGGATGGATGGATGGATGTTATATACACTTTATTAGGAACACCTGTACACCTTCTTATTCATTTGATTATCTAATCAGCCAATTGTGTGGCAGTAGTGCAATGCAATTGCAATTGAATGCCATTAATGTTCACATTAACCATCAAAATGGGGAAAAAATGGGATTCAGTGATTAGGACCATGGCATGATTGTTGGTGCCAGATGGGCTGGTTTGAGTATTTGTAACTGCTGATCTCCTGGGATTTTCACACAAAACCATCTCTAGAGTTTATTGAGATTGAATCCAAAAACATCCAGTGAGTGGCCGTTCTGAGGATGGAAAAGCCTTGTTGATGAGAGAGGTCAATGGAGAATGTCCAGACTGGTTCGAGCTTACTGAAAGTCTATGGTAACTCAGATAACCACTCTGTACAATAGTAGTGAGCAGAATATCATCTCAGAATGCACAACACGTCAAATCTTGAGGCGGATGGGCCACAACAGCAGAAGACCACGTCATAGCATTCCCAAGAAAGTGTTCAATGACTTGGTCAAAATCTAAATTTAAGTCCTTATTCACTGAAAATATTGCCATCCACTTGAGCTTTTAAAACAAAAATGCAGCTTTTAAAGATATTTGAGGTTTGACATTCAGAGTCATTTGGAGCTAGACAGTCCTATTTCACTTACATTCTATGAAAAAATTCACCTTTTGGGAAGAGAGAAAGTCATACAAGTTTGGAACAACATGATGGCGAGTAAATGATGACAGTTTTGGGTGAACAAACAATTTTTTTCAACAAAGTAGAACATTTCATTAAATCAAGCCCAGCAGCCTGATTTGTGTTTTTCTCTTTCTGTCCTCAGGAGTTTATGTAATTGGATTCTCCTACCCAGTTGTTCCCAAAGGAAAAGCCCGCATTCGAGTCCAGATCTCTGCAGCTCACACTGATGATGACATTGATCGTACCGTAGATGCCTTCATACAGACCGGCAGAAAGCATGGTGTAATTTCCTAATTTCACAGAGAGAGAGAACTGTGACCGAATGACAAGGGAGCAGATGATGGAATGAGCTGTTAGAGTGAGGCTTAAGTTACATATAGCAAAATATAGGATAGCTGTATATTTTCAACATTAACAGAATAAATGTTTTTGTTTTATGATTCATAGTTGCTTGTCTGATGGTTTGTTTTAGTAGTTAGTGTCTTTTACATCAGCTATGCATCAAAGCATCTTGACTTCATTGCAGTTGATGCGTGCATTTGTCTCATTTGCATTTTTTGCAAGTGTGAGCTTTGCAAACTGTCTAAAAGTAAAAAATGACAAGAAAATGCAATTTAATGTCTCCATTGATAATTCACATTTGGGTACTTGACATCTCCTGTGATGTGCAATACTCCAACTAAAAATATTTTAAAGAAAATGTTTCTATTTTTTGTGTATTTATTATGCAGTTAAGTTTTTAATAATATTTAGCTCTTTTAAAAATAATTGGTCAAACCTGAGGGCCATTATATGAAGGCAAAAAGGTGATAAATATGGTGACTTTTTAAAGAAATGGTCACAAGTTGTGGACCTGTTCACTTCCCCTTATAGTCATATAAATATATCTTAAAATCTTGAAAATTAAAAAAAAAAAAAAAAAAAGCACCTTTCTCTCTTAAACCTGCACTGGTCTCCCATTCTCTTAGGGCCATCTACTGCGCCTATACATGCGATCATGTAAGCCCATTTATCGGTCCAATGGCGGTCTCCAATAATACGTGTGAAGGTCTCTGCGCGTTACTGTCTTTCTTTTTACGCAACACAACAAGATTAAATGAAACACATTTTCTCGTATACCTCGTTATTTCATCTGACTCCATAAATGAAAAAGGTTTTAATGATATCTGAGCATCATTAAAAGTGTGATTGTTCTTTTTAACTCTTTAATTATATTTTACCCTTTCAGATCAGGAAACTATGTCGCTTTGAGGTCCTCGCATGTTTTTCTCTTTTATGAGGGTCTCATGATCACAAGCGGCCAGTATTGGATCATCAAACAGAGGTAATTGCTATATACCTGAGATTGGTTACGTTCGCGTATACACAATCAAAGATACTTCAGTATAGCCCCCATGGAATTGCATACACTTTAATTTAACTTAACGTTTTCTTCAGTAGAGGTCACGGCCACTATTACAGATTTTGTTACTGTACCATCACTGTTACCCTCCTCTGGGGCTGCGTCCTGTACCATCATCACTGCTGCAGTCACTGCTCGCAGACCAACAGGGAAGCCCTTTGTGGTTTTTGCAGCATCAACACTTTTAGTAACCTCATATGCGCTCTCTTAAGTCACACAAAGGCCAGGAAACTCATAGAAGTACTTTGATATGAAAACATACTATAATATTGAAAAATATACTATATTCACTCCTTTAAGACTTATAAAAAGTCTCACCTCTATTGCCCTAGGAGTAAGTAAAAAGATCTTATCTCCCTAGTTAAGTTCTTTCTGGAGGGTAACAGTAATCAAAACAAATCAACTTCTTGTATAAAGCATGTGCATGCTGATTTAGCCTTGCATTATGTGACTTATTTCAGTAGATTAACAAACTTCAGTGATTAAGCAATATCAGCAAATGACTCCGCAGGATACATCCCATGGTGCCAGAGGAACTCACAGACATTTCCGGTAGTCTAGAGCTCTATCTGGTGGTGTAGGAGCAGACAGCGGGTTTTTAAACCACCAGTAGATTCTTGCTCTTGCTGCTAAGTACTGAGGTGCTCGTCGATCCTTTTCTTTATTTTGTAATGTCTTATTCTCTGGCCCTTCAGTGGTACTTCCAGTGTTTTAAAAGTTTATAAATGCATATAAATTTCATCCTACATCCATTTACTCAGTTAATAGTACTTTAAGAGATCATTTAAACAACAAATTATATTTCTAAAACATTTAAAAAGTTCAAAATAAACATTCTTAGCATTCCCTTTGAATTCTGGTTACATTACCTAGTAACATGGATAATGATCTAATTCAGACCCTCATCATCCCCTTTCATAATCATTGCTTGATGAGATAACAAACATAATTTTAAAAGGAATTATAACTTCAGGAAGTGGTATATGCCAAAATAATAAACATAACATCCTCTATCTTCCTGCCTACTCTATCCAATCTAAAATACTACCTCATTTTGTAAAGAAAACACTATGAATATGCTGTCTCCCTTGCTAACCAAAAACAATAGAAAAGAGAAAATAAAGAGTCAAAATAAAAGGCTCCCCTTCCCTACCACTCTTGTGTAATTCCAGGGATTTTCCAAGAATTCCTCCTGCTCATCCAGTCCAGGGCATGTGGGTTATACAGTGGCCCCAATGACATCATCTGTTTAGCTGCAGCATTGGCCAGCATTGATCTGAGAAGAGGCACAACACAACAAAACAACAACACAAATAATAACAACAGCTATGGCTAGTATTACTCCCACTCCAGGATCCAAATAGTTTGTCAAACCAATTTCTAACCAAGCCATTTTACTTGTATGTTTTAGTTGGCCTGTAGGCTTTCAATGAGTCATCAATGAATCTTTGCTGACTGTATTCTTAGTAACCTTTTTTTATTTGTAATCCATACAAATATAGACTCAAAGCCTGATTTTATGTCATCTCTGGCTTTAAGTTCATGTGGTATATTTCTATATACCACATGCAACTATTAGGTTGTGGCTCTTTGGACTGTTGGTTCATTGAGTCAGAATTTCAGATTCTTCATGGGTCCCATGTCAACAACATTGTTTTCCACCTTTTCAGCTGGTCATCCTGACTCAACTTTCTTCAGTGATGGCAACAGCATGACTATTTCATTTTATATACATAAAGCACACTGTAATCACCTCATATGGTTACATGTTTTATATTAACTAACAATCATTACTTTCTGCATTCATTTGATTAGTATATTAAATGATTTCCCTTATTACAGTCATTGGATACACACATTCTTGTAAGATAGGAAATGTGTGCATGCCCACATACATTGTTTTTATTTTTTTTTTTATTTATTTATTATTTCGATCTCCATTAGCTGCACACGAGCAGCTACTCTTCCTGGAGTCGATACAATCCAACATGCCGCTTACAAGACTTTTACATCAATATTCAATGCATTACATTTTGCAAAACAAAACACTAATGCAACAAAGATTAAAAACACAACACCCCACACACCCATATACACAAGACCTATTTTAGTCATAATTCTAAGATATGAAATAATCTTTTGTTACAAAAATACAATTTGGCCATGATACTGTAAGCAAGAATTTATAGTGGAATAACAATTTACCATTCGCAATACATTTTAATTTATGATCAAATGCCTTTTTAAAAGGACTTTAAACTGATGTTTACTGTGTGCATTAACAATGTCTCTGGGCAAAGTATTCCAACCGAACATGGCTTTATACAACATTGTTCTCTTTCCATAATTTGTTTTTACTTTGGGTAGTATAAACCTACCCTCTGTAGCATGTCTAGTGGCATAATGGTGCTCATCAGAATTAAGTATGGCCTACAATAAAGTACTTTTGGTAATTTAGTTAAAATAATGTTCCTTGTTAAAGTTAGCAAGAAACTGTAAATCTTTCTTTTACCTTTAACCAGGACAGTGTGTTATGCATCCAGTTCACATTAGTTTTAATTGGACACTGAAGTACACATCGCGCTGCTCTATTTTGGACCATTTGTAAATCTGTTATATATGTCAAAGCAGGACATGACCAAACATCTGAGCAATAATCCAACTGTGACAATACAAGTGATTTCATAACATCTGCCCTCATGTTAAAAGGCAGCATGTGAGAACACCTTCTCACCATAAACAGACCATTGCATATCCTGCGCACAACTATACTGATATGCTTGGACCATGATAAGTGGTTGTCGACTTCGATACCCAGAAGCCTCGTCTGTAGTACCTGCTCAACATACATATCTTTAATAACTAGATTCAGTTTGGGTTCACTCAACAACATGTGTCTGGTACCAAAAACAATACTTTTTGTCTTGCCTACATTTAAGACTAGCTTATTATTTGTAACCCACTCTACTACAGCCTTTAGTTCTTCCAATAACACAATTTCAAGGTCTTCAATAGTTTTGTGAGATGAATAGATAGTCGAGTCATCAGCGTACATAGCTATTTTTACTTTCTTTAAGACTAATGGCAAGTCATTTGTATATATAGAAAACAGGAGTGGTCCTAAACAACTTCCCTGTGGTACACCACAGTCAACTGCTCTTTCGTGTGAAAAACTTCCATTGAAAAAAACAGTTTGCCTCCTATTTCCTAAATAACTTTGAAACCAAATTGTTGCTGTTGAGCTGAAACCATAACATTGCAATTTGCTTAGTAAAAAATTGTGATCAATCAAATCAAAAGCAGAGCTAAAATCTAACAGTACAGCTCCTGCTAACTTTTTATTATCTAATGCTATTAGCCAGTCATTTGTCATTTGAGCCATAGCAGTGGTGGTTGAATGACCTGCTCTATAGGCATGTTGAAATTCTGTATTTAAATTATGATCGGAAAAATATTTTTGAATTTGTTCCACAACAATCTTCTCCATAATTTTACTTAACGCAGGCAACAGACTAATCGGTCTACAATTGGGTCCACAGAAAGTTGAAGATGTATTTTTTGGTAATGGTACAATTTTGGCTGTTTTCCAAGCCTGAGGATAAACCCCTATATTTAGACTCAAATTTAAAATATGAGTAATAGGGACAGCAATTAAACTAGCAACAGATTTATACAACTTAGAATCAATATTGTCCAAACCAGATGGTTTTTCCTTACATTCCAATAGTAATTCTTCTACCTTTTGCACTGTAACATTACCAAACTGAAAATTGCAGTTCTTTTCCTGCATAATGCTGTTCCTTATTAAGACCTCTGCTTTTATATTTTCAGTTTGTTCCATATCACCCCTTAGTTTATTGATTTTATCACAAAAATAATGATTTAAATGATTGGCAATATCCATTGGCTTTGTAATAAAATAACCCTCTGATTCAATAAATGCTGGGATAGATTTAACTTTCCTTCCCAACATCTTGTTTAAGACATTCCATAATTTCTTACTGTCATACTTCTCATTTATAATCAAATTTTTATACATAATTTCTCAACTTTCAATATACTTGCCAATCTGATTCATAACTAGAAATATTTGCCACTTTTTTAGCCTCATGCCTCTCTACCATACACTCCTTAAGTTTATTATCAATCCACCCTGCTCTAACTTTCCTCACTGTTCTCTTTTTTAAAGGGGCATGTTTATCACTTACTTCTAAAAACAACTTAACAACTTAAAAGGCTTTAACAGCATCATCAGGATTGTCACTTATCAGGACCTCATCCCAACAAATACTACGGACATCCCTTATGAAGTCATCTTCAATAAACTGTTTATATGATCTTTTTACAATTATACTATGTCCACCCTTAGGAACTTTAGTTTTCCTCACGACTACTATTAAATTGTGATCACTACAGCCAACTGGAAATGATATAGCTTTGCTACAGAAATCACCAGAATTTGTAAACATATGGTCAATTAGAGTAGATGTTATAGATCCATCACTCCTACAGCATATTCTAGTTGGATCGGTCACAAGTTGTTCCAAGCCACATGCCTCTGTTACAGAGTAAAGCTTGTTTCTTGAAGAACATTGTAATGATTTCCAATCTATATTAAGGTCTCCCATAATATATACTTCATTTAGACTATCACACACATTATCTATCATAGCACATACATTCTCTAAATATGCTGAATTAGCATTGGGTGGACGGTAACAACAGCAAACTAATAAGGGCCTTAAATGTGGAATATGATCTTGAAGCCATAAAGCTTCAATCTCAGAAGTCATTAAATCCACTCTTAGTTTAACTGGTATATGCTCCTGTATGTATATAGCAACACCGCCACCCCATCTCCTTTGTAGCACTAAATAACAAATGGGTCCTCTGCCTCCTCCAGGCAGGTGCCAGGCAGAGTCTGGCTTTGTAACAATTAAAAACATTAGATCATCCCTTTAGTATCTATACACAATACGCAGTTTATCACGTCTTCACATTCAATTATCATTTTAATGTTTCAGTTTTAGTACATATTTTCTAGTTAGTAACATAAATCAATCATCATTTGTTTGGAGGCATACATTGTTTAAGATTGTAACACACATATATACCGTTTAAGATTGTAACACACAACAACATGCTGATAAAACTGAAAGCCGACTTCTCTGCTTTCAACAATGCTGATATTTCGCGCCAAATTAGAAGGGAAGTTCCGGTTTGCTGCACTCCTCTTTGTGTATTTCCCGCCAGCACACCACTTTAGCACCTCCTTTTTAGTGACGTCTACAGACGCATCGGATTATTGACCAACACGCACCCCGGATATAGAGAGTGGGCGGAGTCTGACTTCAGAGCCAGGCAGGGCTAAACGGTTTCCCGCGAAAGTCAGTGCGTGGTCTTATTGATCCTGACTGGAAAAATAAGAATTTATTTAACAAATACAGCACGTTTTATTTTATATTTTATTACAAGAGGTTTGTCGCACAATATTTGAAGAATGTCCGGATTTGATGACCCAGGAGTTTATTACAGTGATAGTTTCGGTGGCGGTGAAGCCATTGGTGATGAGGGAGTCGTGAAACGCAGCCAGATCAAAAAGAGATTTCGTGAATTTTTGAGGCAGTTTAGAGTCGGTACCGATCGCACTGGATTCACCTACAAATACAGGTATTGTAACCTTAAGTGTTAACTTGGTTACATCGAGGTGATTCTTCAACGCACAAAGAACTGTTGTTATTCGCATATATATATATATATATATATATATATATATATATATATATGTTTTTTTTACATTATTGTTTATAAATGATAATTATATTTTTCTGAAGTTACTTTTTCTCCTTCAAACATCTTTTTTTACTCTTACCTTTTGAAGTATGTGCGATTTGCGACCGAATCTTTCTTATAAGACGTTTTTTTAATGATTCAGTCGAACCGATATATATATATATATATATATATATATATATATATGTATATATATATATACAAATGTGTACACTAATTTACATAACCTGGTAACAAATAGGGATATTTATCAAAATATTTTAACTACAATAAAAGGCTTCAGTTCTGAAAACACTTCAATAATGACAAACGAATCGCTTCATCATGTTCAAGGATCAGTGAATGAACTGTTTGAACGAACCGACTCATCCAAATTTGACTCCCAATCCTGCTTTGCTGTACTCTCATCAATTTATGAGATTTTCAGTAATGAAATGGATCAATAATATGTACCTTACAAAATTATGTTAATTGTATAATTACATTTTTCCCCACAGAGATGAACTCAAGAGGCATTACACACTGGGAGAGTTCTGGATTGAGGTGGAAATGGAGGACTTGGCCAGTTTTGATGAAGATTTGTCAGACTCCCTGTACAAACTGCCTGCCGAAAACCTGCCTTTGGTGAGGACAAGCCTAAACTATATAAAACGAAATAACCTCTGTAAAATAGACAGGATATTATGAGAAATCTAGAGGCCTTTTCTAAAAATTGATGTTTGAGTAGTGTTTGTTTATTTGAGTTGAGTTTACTGATGCTTTGTGATTGGCAGTTGGAGGAGGCAGCGCAGGAAGTGGCTGATGAGGTCACACGCCCGCGACCTGTAGGAGAAGAGACTGTACAGGACATACAGGTCATGCTGAAGAGCGATGCCCACCCGGCCTCTATCCGCAATCTGAAAGTGAGCAAATTGATCCGTTCATTCAAATATTGCAAATGCAGATGTAAAGCAGATTCAGAAATGCACGTCAGGATACTTATGGATGGCTTTGAAAGCTACTGTAATGAAAGTTATGTAATTAATTGTGTTCCCCTAGTTTCTAATTGTTCTGATTGCCCTTTTTGTCTATCATTTGCAGTCGGAGCAGGTGTCGCGTCTTGTCAAGATTCCCGGTATAATCATATCCTCTACAGCAGTGAGGGCCAAGGCCACCAGAGTTTGTCTTCAGTGCCGCGGCTGCAGGGCAGTTATCAGTAACATTCCTATGCCACCGGGCCTGCAGGGTTACGCCTTGCCCCGCAAGTGTAACACGTGAGTGTTTCGGCAAACGTATAGCTTTAGATTCATAACGTACCTCCAAACTAGGGATGCACTGATATAAAAATATCTGGCATATATCGATTTGAACAAAACCCCCATAGGCCGATACCTTGCCACTTACATTATTTGGCATCAAATCTCTCTTACTTTGGAATTATGATTTATAAATAACAAAGAGGTACAAAAGCTTTTTTACTGTTATAACAATAAATATTTTCAATTGGACATGGATCGGATTTGTTGAACACATGACCGGCCAACATTTTAAAGAGGACCACTATGAAAGATAAATAGATAAATATAAAAGCATGATGATTTATATGAAAAAAATTTTGCACTTCTGTTTACATATATGTACTGTATATGATAGAACATAATAAATACAAACTATGCATATGTTGGGCAATTCCACGGAAATGTCAACCACATCATGGAAAAATAACAAGTTTAAACCATTAGAACAAACCCCCCATTTAAATTCTGTATTATAGTGCTATAAAAGACAATGGATACCGCCATCCAGAGAGCGGCACTTGCTCACACAGCATTAAATGCAGAAACACAGCCTTTTAAGGTTTAGTAATCACACAAAGCCATGTTGCGATTTCATTCTTTTTTCAATAAATCACGTAGTATTAATGGATATATCGATATCTCAGAAGTCAAAGTCTGCTGGTTTCAAAGCTTTTTGAATGGTTTCCCTCATTATGTATTATAAGTGATACATACATGTACTATAAGTAAGTGCAGTTTTCACAACTGTCATGTCCTTTTATGTTGTTGTTTTTTTTTCTGCATTAACGTGAGATGAGAAGGAATACAAATGTATTACATGTCCTTAGGAGTACCAACCCTTCTACATACTGTGTCTATCAAAGAGTTTTTGTAAAGTGTGTTACTTATTAATTATAAATAATTTAAAAAACCATCGTTTTCTTTTCTGTATTTTCATGTTATAACCGATATGCCAATGGTTTTAATTTGGTCAATAAATTGGCCGATAAATATCGCCAGCCAATACATCGGTGCATCCCTACTACAAACATTGTCCAAAGCCTTTCATTGGGTCTAAATGTTAAGAATAAGCATGTTTCTATCCTTTAATTTCCTAACCTCTTGTCTTTTTCCCACAGTGAACAGGCGGGCCGTGTTAAGTGTCCCATGGATCCGTATTTCATCATTCCAGACCGTTGCGTGTGTGTAGACTTCCAAACTCAGCGTCTGCAGGAAGCTCCTGATGCTGTTCCTCATGGAGAGATGCCACGACACATGCAGCTCTATTGTGACCGGTATGTCCCAAAAAAACGAGGTATTCAACGCAGGATGCGTTCACATGTGTCTCACGCCTCTTTTGTCATTCCCAGATACTTGTGTGATCGTGTTGTACCAGGAAACAGAGTAACCGTCATGGGCATCTACTCCATCAAGAAGGTGGCGCAGACCAAGGCCAAAGGTCGTGATAAGGGGGCGGGTGTTGGCATCCGATCAGCATATCTGCGTGTCGTTGGCATTGAAGTGGATACTGAAGGAGCAGGTGAACATGGGTGAAGAATTGAGGACTTTAGCTAGTCTTGGGTTGAGAAACGCATCACTCTTTTGGCATCTTCCTTCAGGTCGTGGAGCCTCTTCATCAGTTGCTCCTCAGGAAGAAGAGGAGTTGAGGGCTCTTGCTTCCTCTCCCTCTGTCTACGACTCGCTCGCTCGCTCTCTCGCCCCGTCTATCTATGGAAGTGAAGATCTGAAGAAGGCCATTGCATGCCTTCTGTTTGGAGGTTCCAGGAAGAGGTGAGAAAGCTGATGGATACTGGCACTTTGCATTGAAACAAGAGATTTGTATGTTTAACTTACGGTTCAATATTGATAATACAACATATGTTAGGCTGCCTGATGGACTGACACGCAGAGGAGATATCAATTTGCTGATGCTGGGAGATCCAGGAACAGCAAAGTCTCAGCTGCTGAAGTTTGTGGAGAGATGTTCTCCAATCGGGGTAAGGATCAATTCAATCGTCTTAGTTAATATATAATTGCAACATTTTACGTTGATTCCAATGATTTATGTGTACTATAATGGCCAATATGTGTTACAATTAACATCTCTTGTTCCCTCTATTAGGTGTACACCTCTGGTAAGGGCAGCAGTGCAGCTGGTTTGACCGCCTCAGTGCTGCGAGACCCCAACACTCGTGGTTTCATCATGGAAGGAGGTGCCATGGTGCTGGCTGATGGTGGAGTAGTGTGCATCGATGAGTTTGACAAGGTTGGGCTTCAGAGAGTCTTCCGGAGTTTAGTTTTGTGCTTGACATGAAATCGACTTGTCTTGATTTGTGCTTAGTTTCCTTCCAGTAATGTTGACAGTGAATCTGAAATGCTAGAGCTTTGTTCTGTTTAGTATTTTAAAGTTTATTTCTTCTTTAAAAGATGAGAGAGGATGACCGAGTCGCCATCCATGAGGCCATGGAGCAGCAGACCATCTCTATTGCAAAAGTACAAACACCATTTTTCACCTAATTGTTGCACCAAACAATAGAAGCTTACTGCCTAATCAAACAAAGTCTTAAACTCTACATCATTGTTTCTTGTCCATTGCCGCTTCAATGTTTACTCTTTTGGTAGCTTAATTGTGTTTTCTCTCGAAGGCCGGCATCACCACCACTCTGAACTCGCGCTGCTCTGTGCTGGCCGCCGCCAACTCTGTGTTCGGACGTTGGGATGATACGAAGGGGGAGGACAACATTGACTTCATGCCCACTATCCTGTCGCGATTCGACATGATCTTCATTATCAAAGACCAGCATAATGAACAGCGAGACATGGTGGGTGAATGAGACAGTCGTAGGAGTAGTTACTATAAATGGCTAATAGACAGAAAAACTGTCCGTGTCATCTTTTATTCTAAATCAAGATTTTAAGAAAGTTTGCATAAGTGTATCAGGGTAATTGTATATCTGAAGGCCAAAGTATACTTCGATTGTCCTCACTGATGATCGCAACGCGCACAGTATGTGTGACGCAAATTTGGTCATCAGCACAGTAGGGCTTGGCAGTATGGCTAAAAAAAGATAATTGTTCAGCCTACTGACGGTATTGGATATAACTCCATAATTATGAATTTGCTCTGAAATGGCTCTTGTTTATTTTTTTCAATTGAAAGATCACTGGATCATTTCATCCAAAAATATATTGTAGCCAAGTAGATTGAGTTTATTAAAGGCATTGTTGGCAAGTATACCCAGGCCTTTAGGTCACCACTTTGAAGTTTTCACTATTTTAATCTGCTTTTTTTGCCCTCTTGTTCAATTAAAATGATCATATGGTGTAAATAAGTACAAATATTCCATGTAGTCTCAATTAAAATGGGGTTATAAACTATTTGTAACTATTTAAGAATTATACATTTTTTAAATAGATTGAGTTACAGCATGTCAGACCATAGGACGATGCTTGAAATTGTATTTCCGTCTAGCCCACTATAAACCAATCTGCTTCTTTAGCTACTACAAGTCTGAATCATGAGTCATGACGGCCATATTTTGATTTGGGGAATTTTACAAGAAATTGATCTCTTAACCTGGTCTCTAACATTTATTCTTTGTTGCAAATTTCCCTTAGTGCAAATTGTTGACATTTACATTATATGAGCTAATTCATATGTGTTGTTTAGACGTTGGCTCGGCACGTTATGAACGTTCACCTGAGCGCCCAGACCCAGACTGAGGGTGTAGAGGGAGAGATTCCTCTGGCCATGCTGAAGAAATACGTTGCCTATGCCAGAGTGTAAGTCTGGACCTCACTGGATAAAACCATTGATATGTCATTTTGCAATGTTGACAATCAGAGTGAAATACATCAAGTGACGTTATTTTTACTAAACAGGAAATGTGGGCCGCGTCTGTCTGCAGCTGCTGCAGAGAAGCTGAAAAACAGATACGTGCTTATGAGGAGCGGTGCGAAGGAGCATGAGAGAGAGAGTGACAGACGTGCGTCCATTCCCATCACTGTCAGGTAACTACTGATTTCAGTATAGATGGATAGATCGTAGTCAGTCGAGGTAGTGCATTTTGCCAATAAGATAACTAAGGTCCACCAACAACTTTTCCACCAAAAGGCTGATAACTGATTAATCGGCCGAATCGTTTTTTTTTTTTTCAATTTATAGAATGATAAAAAAAAAATCTTAGTCTTTTATTTCTATGAAGGGAACAGACATTGAGGCTACAAGAGTTCAAAATGCAACCAAATCTCAATAAGACCAGAAAAATTATGATTTAATGCATAATAAATTACTTTCAACTATAAAGAAGTCTGAAATACACCAGAGACTCTTATTATAAATGACAAGACTTTTCTATCTTACAATGCTCTATATGCAAATATTTACCAAACTATTCTTTTTATAGCCTATATATTCATTAGAAGATGTTTATTTATGAGGAATAAAAAAAATGAAGTATTGGTATAAATTTATGACTAACTGATAGTTTCAAAAAGCAACCTTTGAGACCAATAGGCCTCTAACATCAGGGACTCTTATTTTGAAATGACAGACTTGGCAATCTTACACTGATGCAAGTATTTACCAAATTATGCTTGGTATAGCCCATAAATTCATTTGATTAATGAGGAATAAAAAAATTAGATATCCGATAGTTTCAAAAAGCAACTTGGCACGATGAATCGGTAAAATCGGAAGTGGAGCACTTCCGGTATGGAAGTGCTCCACTCTAGCGAAGTCTAGAGAACACAAGTAAACTTTGGTTCCCACCAAACAATAGTTCGGAGCACAAAATGGAGGAGAAACTAATTATTGCCGTGCCGGGTTTTCCCGTAATAAAACACTGATTTGACCCATTGCACTACACAACCAGGAACACCATTATTATTACAAATCTATTTTATTTTGGTTACAAACAACCATCATTTATTTACTTTCTGCCATCGATCGATTTCTTTAACAATAAAAAGGTTTCATGAGGATATACGCTACTTGTGACAGGTCAGCAAAAATATCCCGTTCGACATGTTTGGATGTTTTGCGGCCCCTTTAAATATAGTTCACAAAACCAGGCATTCCATATGAACGTCCACGAATCTTCGATAGCGTTGTTGGCAGGGCAGCCAGAGCGAATTTAGACGCTCTCACCACCTCTGATCTGGACGCACGGTAATAGATAGATGTTTATTAATACATACATCTTGTCTTCCACAGGCAGCTTGAGGCTGTGGTGCGCATTGCAGAGTCTATTGCTAAGATGAAGCTGCAGCCAATCGCTGGAGAGGAAGAGGTGGACGAAGCCCTGAGGCTCTTCCAGGTGTCCACACTAGACGCAGCCCTCTCTGGCAGTCTTTCAGGTACTTTTTGAGGCAGAGAAATGTCAAATGGTGCATACGATCCCTGAATCTGTTGACCTTTATACTTACCTGCCTATGAGTTGAAGTGGATGGTGTAATATAGTAGTGCTGCGTGTTTGTAGGTGTTGAAGGATTCACCTCTCCGGAAGATCAAGAGATGATCTCTCGCATAGAGAAACAGCTGAAGAGACGCTTTGCTATTGGCTCACAGGTGTCTGAGCACAGTATCATACAGGACTTCACCAAACAGGTGCGTCACAATTTACCAATTTTACTCTACAAAATAATTTTTAATATATGAGCCATTTAGTGCGATATATACTGGAAGCCGAGTGAATTCAGACATCCATACTTGGGTTTTTAAACATGTTAAAACATTTGCAGTTAAATGCTCTTCTTTTCTGTCTCTGAGCAGAAGTATCCAGAACACGCCATTCATAAGGTTCTTCATCTGATGATGAGGAGGGGTGAACTGCAGCACCGCATGCAGAGGAAGGTGCTTTACAGGGTCAAGTAGAAACCAAGGTTGTGTGTGTTTGTTAATCACTTACTGTTAAAAAGGAACCTGGGATCTGATGGGCATCTAAATGCAGACATAGGCTGATTTTGATGGACAACACCAGAACAATTCAGATTTATTGTATATAGTTGGCTGGACTTTTTTTTTGCTTCATATATCCTGTATCAATCTTATGAAGTAATGGGTAAAGTATGATTTAACTTCCTGCAGCGTATGCAGGACTGGCAAAAGCTTATCCCTTTTCAGGATTCATTACAGAAGATTTTGATCTGTCAATGTAGGTTTTCAGTTCTTATAAAAACGAATGTTTCATTGAATGAACAATCTAAGAATGTAATGACAATTCATTGTCAAACTAAAGATATTGTAATATGTATGGAAACATAATAAAAGCAAATTTACGTCTGTCTTCTAGATAAAAAGGCACGAGTCTGTTTTGTAGTTTAAGTGCACAATGTTTATTAGATTTCACAATTGCATATTTTAGTACTCTTTATACATAATACTTATGTTCTTACTCTGGGAGAAAGAAATCAATGCACTTGATTAGAATCTGAGTGCATATTTGGTAATAGCCATGATTGGTGTTTAATGAAGATCTGTAGATTTTACCTTAAACTTATTATTTAAATTCATGGTATTAGAATGATTCAGAAATGATATATATATAAAAAGGATCAAAAAGCATAAACCCCCATTCCAACAGTTGCTATAGCAATGCCAACACCTAATGCAAACTGAAGCACAGGAGAGCTGGAGAAATTTGTTGACTGAGTGCTGGATGCTACGTCATTTCCTTTCACACCTTAAAAAAAAAAAGCTCAATTAAGGTTTCATACTGTTGAAGTCAGAAGATAACATGCATATTAGCCAAATACATTTAAACTTGGTATTTCACAATTCCTGACATTAAATCGTAGAAAACAATTCCCTGTCTTAAGTCAGTCAGGATCACTCATTTATTTTAAGAATGTGAAATGTCAGAATAATAGTAGAGAATTATTTATTTCAGCTTTTATTTCTTTCATCACTTTCCCAGTGGGTCAGAAGTTTATAAACACTTTGTTAGTATTTAGTAGCATTGCCTTTAAATTGTTTAACTTGGGTCAGATGTTTTGGGTAGCCTTCCACAATCTTGTCACAATAAGTTGCTGGAATATTGGCCCATTCCTCCAGACAGAACTGGTGTAACTGAGTCAGGTTTGTAGAGCCTCCTTGCTCGCACATGCCTTTTCAGTTCTGCCCACATATTTTCTATCAGATTGAGATCAGGGCTTTGTGATGGCCACTCCAATACCTCGACTTTGTTGTCCTTAAGCCATTTTGCCACAACTTTGAAGGTATGCTTGGGATCATTGTCCATTTGGAAGACCCATTTGTGACCGAGCTTTAACTTCATGGCTGATGTCTTGAGATGTTGCTTTAATATATCCACATAATTTTCCTTCCTCATGATGTCATCTATTTTGTGAAGTGCACCAGTCTCTCCTGCAGCAAAGCACCCCCACAGCATGATGCTGCCTCCCACATGCTTCAAGGTTGGGATGGTGTTTTTAGGGTTTAAACCTCACCCTTTTTCCTCCAAGCATAATTATGGTCATTATGTCCAAAAGTTCAATTTTTGTTTCATCAGACCAGAGGACATTTCTCCATAAAGTAAGGTCTTTGTCCCCATGTGCTCTTACAAACTGTAGTCTGGATTTGTTATGGTGGTTATGGAGTAGTGGCTTCTTCCTTGCTGAGCAGCCTTTCAGGTTATGTTGATATAGAACTCGTTTTACTGTGGATATAGATACTTTTCTACCTGTTTCCTCCCAGCATCTTCACAAGGTCCTTTGCTGTTGTTCTTGGATTGATTTGCAGTTTTCGCCCCGAAAACCGTTTACCTCCAGGAGACAGAATGTGTCTCCTTGAGCGTTGTTATGGCTGTGTGGTCCCATGGTGTTTATACTTGTGCACTATTGCTTGTACAGATTAATGTGGCACCTTCAGGTGTTTGGAAATTGCTCCCAAGGATGAACCAGACATGTGGAGGTCCACAATTTTTTTCTGAGGTCTTTCCCATGATGTCAAGCAAAGAGGCACTGAGTTTGAAGGAAGGCCTTAAAATACATCCACAGGTACGCCTCCAATTCAGTACACCTCCTATCAGAAGCTAATTGGCTAATTGTCTAAAGGCTTGACATCATTTTCTGGAAATTTCCAAGCTGCTTAAAGGCACAGTTAACTTGGTGTATGTAAACTTCTGACCCACTTGAATTGTGATATAGTCAATTAAAAGTGAAACAATCTGTCTGTAAACAATTGTTGGAAAAATTACTTGTGTCATGCACAAAGTAGATGTCCTAAACGACTTGCCAAAATTATAGTTCTGTTTCTGACTTCAACTGTATATGGTTACTGCTATGTCTAATATTTAAGTCATATATATTTACTCCATACTCACTAAAAGCTTCTTCTGTAATGCTCAGCATTTTCTGCAGATCATCAAAAACCTGTTTGGAAAGAACACAAACAGGCATTAGGGTTTAGGGTGAGCCTCATAAAATCTTATTTTCATTACTGTAATGATAATGCATTGCAGTAAATGATGAAATACATAAATTGTATTTGTTTTTCAATCGGTTGTGAAAGCTAACCCAAATGGTATAAGGCAGTTAATGAAAAGCCATCAAAATTTTGGAGTAATGAAAGGAGAATGCCAGAGTTAAGATGGCTTCAGATTATTCAGTTCCCCTGTAATGACAAATGTATTTGAGAATTATTTCAAAGCACAAGATTCCTCCTAGAGGGAAATTCTTTTTAATGCTGAAATCTCTGAAAAAAGCTTGGTTTAATCTTTAGCAATTTTGTATTTCGAACAAAGTTAAAGATGTATCCCTGCTAGAGTGGTGGTGGTGTAGTGGTCTAAGCACATAACTGGTAAACTGGTAATCAGAAGGTTGCTGGTTCGATCCCCACAGCCACCACCATTGTGTCCTTGAGCAAGGCACTTAACTCCAGGTTGCTCTGGGGGATTGCCCCTGTAATAAGTGCACTGTAAGTTGCTTTGGATAAAAGCGTCTGCCAAATGCATAAATGTAAATGTGCATTTTGTTGTGTAAATGAGGAAGAATTAGTCAATTGATTTTTTTTTTTAGCTGTCTGCGACGCATCCTCAGAATTTAGGTTTGACGTTAGCTCCTACTTATTTGACCCATGAAAAACTGTCTATAGTTTATCTTTGAAAGATGTCATATGTACTTATACAAATAACAAAATTGTGGAGTATGGGGTAAAATACTATTCTGCATGGCAAATATTACATCCATAAACAAAAATGAGCAAATTGCCAACCAAAGTTGTATTTATTTTTGTTAGAAATTAAGCTTTTGAAAAAATCTTTAATATTTATTGTCAATAAGAGGAATGACACTTAATATTATTTAGAAATTCTTTGCACTTTAAAACCCCTAACTTTATTTATTTTTGTCCAGGCAGTGCATAAAATGCAGTAAGTTATAAAGTCACTATTTGGATTTTAAATAAGCAGATACTTATGAGCCTATGAGTGGATCATTATTGTGGTGATTCAGCTGGCAACAATTCTTTTAACCCAAACTGATGCAGTGTGTAGCTTCTCATTTGCTCCCGACACTCTCAGTCTTACACAACTCTGCCACAAATGGTCCCTCCTCACCTCAATGTTGAACTCAAAAGCTTTGGTGGCCTCCTTCAGCACATCCTGTCTCTCTTTCTCTGTTAGCTCAATGCTGTTCATTCTGCTCCGATATAACTGTTTGAATTTGTTGGGGCTCGTCACTCCAGGAAACAAGAAAAAATCTGTTCCCTTGTTGCCACTCAATCCCAAAGATTTCTGTGTAATTTTCCCCAGTACCTGCCCTCCTGACAGGTCACCGAGATAGCGAGTGTAAGCATGAGCCACTAGAAGATTCGGGCTGTTCTTACCAATCTAAGGAGGACAAAGTTTGCTGAGTTACATTGAGAATGTTGAGCGGAATTGAAAAACTTCAGAAAATAAGGTTTCATATCCTCATATATGATGACCAGGGGGTTTTAACTAAATTCTCATGTTGTTCCGAACCCATATGACTTTCTTTTTTCAGTAGAACATGAAAGAAGAAGTTTAGCAGAATGTGGACGCTGCTCTTTTCAACACAATGAAAGCATACAGTGACCAGTGTCTTTTAAGCCTTAAAAAGGCAGCATAAAAGTAGTATGCATAACTCATTTGGTATATACTGAGACTTCTGAAGCCATTCGACAGATCGAAATTTAAGTTGAATAACTTGCTGCGTTGCAATCTATCTTTTGATGCAAGAACCAACAGCGTTTATAATCACCGAGCATGTTGACATGCACACCAATACACTGCTAATGACAAATAATCGGCTACAATCTGACAACACAAGGAGACTGTTTTACATTAGATTTAAAATCATCAGATTATTCTCTGCTTTTGATGCCAAAACATAAAAAGGCTTGCACACATTTGATGAGTCGGTACATAACAGCCAAAAATCTATTTGTGCCAATCGGTCTTTGATTACTTACTCTAATAACAGAGAAACATTTAAGGCATAAACATGTCCACACATGTTGTCGGCTTATTATTTATAATCGAAAAAGATCATGCATGCAAAGACGCTCATTGACACAATAAATTTGAATATATATTTTCTTGGAATAACAATTAACTTTTTATCTGTTCCTCACACAAAGCTATAATTTGTCTTCAGAAGACTTTGAATATAGCACACAAGACATATGAACTACTTTTATGCTGTTTGTTTGTGTGTGTGTGCGCTTGTGTGTGCTTTTTGGCCAACATGTGGACTCTGTATGCTTTCATAGGAGGAAAAAGACATGCTTTACTGTACAATGTGCTTAACAACTTTTATGTTCCACAGAAGAGAGAAAGTCATACAGGTTTTGATTTAATAATTACATTTAATCACCCTCATGCCATCCCAGATGTGTATGTCTTTCTGTCTTCTGCTGAACACATATACAGATTTTTAGAAGAATATCTCAGCTCTGTTGCTCCATACAATGCAAGTGAATGGTAGCCAGAACTTTGAAGCTCCAGAAAGCACATAAAGGCAGCATATAATTAACTTAGAAGACTCCAGTGGTTAAATCCATATATTCAGAAGCGATGTGATAAGACTGAGTGAGAAACAGATCCATATTTAAATAATTGTTTACTATAAATCTCCACCTTCACTTTCACATTCTTCTTCTTTTGCTTTTGATGATTCACATTTGCCATGCATATCGCCCCTACTGGGCAGGGAGGATTATTTATAGTAAAGAAGGTCTTAAATATGTATCTGTTTCTCAACCACCCTTATCGCTTCTGAAGATATGGATTAAACCACTGGAGTCTTATGGATTACTTTTATGCTGCCTTTATGTGCTTTTTGGAGCTTCAAAATTCTGGCCACCATTCACTTGCATTGTATGGACCTACAGAGATGAAATATTCTTCTAAACATCTTCATTTGTGTTCTGCACAAGAAATAAAGTGAACACATCTGGGATGCATGAGGGTGAGTATGATTAGAGATCAATTCAATTATCAGCATAATGCTCCTTGGTACGGACTCACCTCTCTCAGTCTCTGGGTGTATCTGTGGGTGGCCGCAGGCACTGTTACTCTCTTCCTCCAGTGAGATCCAAGGAAATGCTCAAGGTCCTGCTCCAGAGTTCCCAGTCTGGCCAGCTCCTGAGGGAAGTAGATGGGTTGGACTCCAGGGTGATCACAGTTCCTGTCCAGCTCTTCCTCAAGCGCTTGGTAGATCTCATACAGGGAACACAGCAGAAGCTGGAAATACAGAAAATACAATAAAAAAACATGGAGCAACTACTTTGTATGCTTGATAGGGCAAGTACAGTGGAAGTTAGCTTAGGTTAGCCTAACAAAAATAAAGTACTGTGGTGATACAGATTGATGTTATCAGACTGCAAAATATTACACTTTTTTTTGTTCTAATAATGTGAAAAGCTATCTCTAATTTATTTTGTAACCTTATTTTGCACACAATGTTTATAATATTTTATATATATATATATATATATATATATACTTAGCTTTCAGTTTGAAAATTGTTTTAAGGAGCCCATTGGACAAGATTATATGGAATATCATATTTTTTTCAACAAAATACAGAAGATAATATATAATAATTTGAATATTTTTTTTAATTAATCGATTTAATCAAAGAAATAACAAATTAATTTATTAAACAAAGTTTGCCACCTAATACCATGGTATTTTGATATATTTACCATGGCACTGAATGATAACCATACTTGTGTACCATGATATTTACATATTAGACACATACCGTTGTAATAAACCACATTATGTTAAAAAACCTGTCTGAATTGGTAGCTCGTTTAAATTTTTTTATTATTATATATGTGTATATATATATATATATATATATATATATATATATTATATATATATATATATTGTTATATATTATATAGTATACATATATTTTTGTATATATATATATATATATATATATATACATATATTAAACAAATTTCTTTTATTTTATATATATAAAATAAAATTGTGTAAAAAAAATAATTTATATATATATATAATAATTATAATTATATTGTCATGGCAATGAAGTTGTATTTTTGGATATATCTTTATACAGTAAGCAATTTTATCACACTAAAATCATGTTTACATGTATAATGTTTACATCTTGTGGCCTCACTGTAACTGCAATTTTTGCTTCTAACCTTTTTATAAATAAAAGAGGGATGAATCGAAATTATTTTTGTAGTAATCAATATTATGCCACAAATGCTGTCAATCGAGCTCAACTTGTATTGAACCCGGAATATTCCTTTAAACCCTCTATAGTTTTATATCTAATTGAATCTAAACAGTTTTCATGTTACAGTAACACATATTTGTTCTTGACGTTAGTACTCTATGCATCAAGTCTAGAATTGAAATTTTACCTTATACTGTGTTTGTGTGATCTGTCCTTTCTGGTAGTTGAGCATCAGTTGTGTGTTTTCAGCTCTGATATGACTGTCTTTGGTGGCTGCTTTAATTTGCTCAGACAAGTCACTATTGAAAAGATACAGGACAATTAGTCATTAGTTTTCTAAGCCAATCAGAGTATTTTATACTTTGCATAATTTGTAGCTTTCCATTCTTGGTGTTATTCTTGATACTTCAAGCCTAAATTATGCAACTCAGTTGTATTTGTAATCACTATAAAACCAATGTGATTTCAATTATTGTGATTGAATGAAAATTAAAAGCTATTTTTACCTGTCAGGGCCGTCCTTTGATTTGTTTTGCATGGATTCCATCCTTAAAACAATAATGTTGGTTAACACATATTATTACTGTCTATTGTAACAGAGGTCAATGAAGTATTGAAGTATGTACTTACTTGTGGCGTAGATGTCCTTATGTGCTTCCTTGCTGTAGACCTACAATCCTGTGTTTTATCCAGTTGCCAGAGTGCTCGCTTCATATTTATACACCCTCCTTCCCATCTAGATTTAGTGAAATGGGAAGTGAAAATGATGATGTAGTTCCTGCATGTGTATGCTAACCATGACTGTTTTTACAGAGAAATCTGCAATGAGAATCACATGAGGTGAGAACTAAAATGTGACCTGGAAATGTCTTCATCCATTATGAAGTATGTTGTTCATTAAGTGCATTAAGTTTAAGGGCTATGTTGTTTTATAAAGCTGTAAATGTTAATAAAGTTCAAAATGTCGCTGTGTTGTGGGCGGCTCTTTAGTTTGCACTCTGATTTCATGACTGTGCTGTTTCTTCATTGGTGTACTTCTAAACATGACACAGCAGAGAGTGAAGCAAACCTCAAAACTGTGACGGTGTAGTTTCATGCCTTTACTTATCTGCTGATTGAAAAAAGGGAGTTTTTTTAGATATATTGAAAATGACAACAGACTAATATTTTTCAGGCAATTAAAATACACCCTTTGCTTAAAAACAAAATAAAGAAATGTTGATGGCACTTTACAATAAGCTTGTAGGCTAGTCACTTGTTACTTTACTTAACAAGAACTAACAATAAACAATACTTTACAGAATTATTCATCTTGGTTAATGATCATTTCTACATTACTGTACCGGTAAATTGTTTAAGTACATTTGAAGTTGAATATATCAACATCAGTTAATGCAAAATTAACTAATAATGAGTAAATGCTGTAAAATGAACTAACAATTAATGAATGCTGTAAAATATTGTTTATTGTTATTTCATGATAAGCATTTACTAATGGTAATGACTAGAACCGTGTAACCGAAATGTGAAAAACAAAACTCCTGAAAGATTTGAATCTATTTTATGCATCAATACGTCATATAATATTTACCAGTTAAGATATTTTGTTTGTTTATACTGCACTAGCAAATTAAATATAATAGTATCCTCTATAGACATAACCAAACTAATAACAACAACAATTTTGTTTTTTTATTCACGCATTTCAATTGTATGAAAAATATCCATAAAACTAAATTGAGTAATATCAATGATGAATTAGCAAAGATGGGCCACTTCTATTTAAAATAATGGGAGAAATTGGAACACTCAACCAAGGAGCTCTGAGCGCCCAACGGCCAATGGATGTTGAAAGGAAGGCCCGGCTTACAGGTAAAAGAGCAAATCACCGTTTAGATACAAACATTGAGCGTCAATCTCAAAACGCGCATGCGCATGAGCTATACAAGCTGGGAAAATTGATCTGAGGCTTTCTTTCTTCTGCAGACCACAAAATAAGATTTTTAGAGGAATAGTTCAGCTCTGTAGGTCCTCACAATGCAAGTGAATGGGTGCCAACATTTTGATGCTCCAAAAAGCAGATAAAGGCAGCATAAAAGTAATCCATACAACTCCAGTGGTTAATTTCATGTCTTCAGAAGTGATATAAATAGGTGTAAGTGAGAAACGCATCAATATTTAAGTCCATTTTTGCTCGCAATTCTTCTCCCTGCCCAGTAGGGGGTGTTTGCATGAAGAATGTGAAAGTGGAGATTGACGGTAAGCAGGAAGGAGAATTTATTGTAAATATTGATCTGTTTCTCACCCACACCTATCATATAGATTCTGAATACATTGATTTAACCACTGGAGTCATATTGATGACTTTTATGTTGACTTGATTTTTGGAGCTTCAAAAATGGTGCATGGTATGGACCAACAAATCTGAAATATTCTTCTAAAAATCTTAATTTGTGTTCTGCAGAAGTAAGTCATACACATCCTGGCATGAGGGTGAGTAAATGATGAGAGAATTGTAATTTTTGGGTGAACTCTCCCTTTAATCGATGGTACAGTATGCTTTAACTGAAGTCATAGGTCCGCGTTATTTTAATGTTATTTAAAAAAAAAAAGATGTTTAAAAGCGGAACTCTGGGTAAAGAACTACACCACCCATGATCCTGATGGGAAACGATCCTTCAATTAGAGAATCGTGGAAAAAAGCATAGCAAAAGAGTTCAATAGCGACCGTTCACTTGACTCTACAATTTCAAAATAATTACATATGTATATTTAACTAAATATTTTGCAATATATTTTAAATATGTAAATTCTATTTGTATCAACCTTCAAAAATCTAGAATACATCTGATATATGTTTCTAAAAGGTGATTGGCTCTTTTATCTGTAAGGCACGACTTTAGTTCAATTTGTCCCATTCATTTTAACAGAAGTGGCTCGTCTCTGCTAAATAGTCTCTGGTTTTAATTCAGTGACATCATTCCCAATTCTTCATGGTATTTTAATTAATTCCCTCATTAAAGACATTAAATACACAGTCTTGAACCTTTGTCCTTTTGTCAGATTTTCAAATCCTTTTTTGCTTCAAATCAATGTTTGTGATGTTGTGGTTTGGAGCTGGTTGGTTTGGTTCTTGGCTTAGAACTCTTTTATGAAGGATTTAAAAATATCCCTATGAAAAAAATTAATGAGAAAGTACTTCTGGAAACAAGATGGCTGAAAAAGTGGGTGAGCACTGTTGCACTCTATTTTAGAAGTATAGGTGTCTGCTTAACAAAAATGGGCATTTTCAAATCAGGATGGGTGTTTCTCAACTATCCAATGAAAATAGGGAATCTCAATGTAGTAGGAAAATCATGTAAGGAGGTTGAAAAATGCCCATGCTGGTTTGAAAACGCCCACTGATTGGAAAACGCCCATATTTGTTCTGCAGAGACACATGTCTCCTATTTGAGCATGGCAGGAATGCTGCATTGACCAATCAACATCCAGGAAAAGAACTATAAATTTTTTCTAATGACCTTTAGAATCTTCCCATATAACCTGGATGAATCAAAACATTCCATTTATGACTATTTAAATTCACTATTTCAGTTCTAAGCAGAACTCCTCTGTTTGTAGGGTGGTCAATAATGAGTTACTGGACACATACCAGCTGAAACCTCTGGATGGTCTTGTCGAGGGCAGATTGGAGGAAATTGCCATTGTCTGTCTAGGAAGAGATGGAGGAATGAGGAAAGCAGGAAAGAAAAGAAGTGGAAAAGAGCAGCTGTTTTTAACTCTGTCTGAACTCCTTGACGATCAAAATGGCAGCAAGACTTCAACGGTCACAGCCCAAAATCTGCCTGGTTACCACACTGATAACTTCTCACTCAGGCAGCCATATGACAGAGTGATCCGTTGTCTATTTATTCAAATTATACTATCATTATTTACCAAGATCAGCAAGACCACCACAGAGCAGTGGTGGGCTGGGTCGGTTGCCAGGGGTAACTGCCTGGTATGAAGGTAGAGGTACCCCCAACCTGTATGTTCTGGGTACAGCAGCCCACTCCAGAGACTATCACATGTCTGCTAGTGGGTTTGTTCATGGGTTCTGCTACACAGGTGAGGTCTACATCTCCCTTGACATTTGACCCATGACCTTGGCATTGCTAGCGCCATGCTCTACCAGTTAAGCTACAGGAACTCTTAAATAATATAAAGTTATTTTTGAGAATGTAAGAGGTAATATTGAAGTACCTCTGGCTTTCCACTGTAGTGCGCTCTGTTCATAAAATCCTGGAGCAGCGTTACCATAACATTGCTTGGCCTGCAACAAAATTACCCACCAATCAGCTGCAGTCCTTGATTCTCAAGAGGGTGAATGAAGCCTCTGGACCCTACCAAATGTTTGGAGTTCTTGGAGACATTATTCTTCTCAGAGGGTAAGAAATGTATATCAATGCATATCAAATGCATATCTATGGGCATTGAGCATATCAATTCAATTTGACTTTAGGTTGGTTTGAAAAAGCCAACATACTGATCTTCACTTTAGGCTTATTAGGGGTTTTCAAAAATCCTAAACAAAGACAAAACTTATTAAATATGACTCATAATAAACTTTCAAGTTATATCCACTAAACTTGGCACACACCTTCAGGCTGTTCTGTCTTAAGGACTGTACCCAAAACATAGTGACCATCCTAACTGAAATTGAGCCTCATAAGAGACCAATTTTGAACACTCTACAAAGGTGACAACCTCTGCATATATACGTATAGCACACACACGTTTTGGCATAAATAATCAGTTTTCTATCATTTTAAACTACGTTTTATATATACTATTCAACTTTAATGGATTTTAAGTAGATTTATTTTTCACTAAGCCCATCACGGTGCATTCTGGGATCACCTACCCAGGGAAGGATACATATGATGATACCTTAGAATCTGTCCAAAACGAGATATCTTAATAGGCAGCATAAATAAGATACCACATTTTTGGAACTGCCTTCGTGTCGGGAGCGCGTCTTTGATGCCTTAAGGGAGTCGCACTGGTAAACTAATATTTTCGATGAATGTATGCGTGTTGATGCGGTTCAGGTGGCTGACTGTACACTCAAAATGTACCCAAGGTTTTGCAGTTCTTTAAGAATGAACAAGGCTATAGTTAATAATCTATGTCCTTTGAAAATGATTTGGGTCAAATTTAATGGAAACTATGCGAGTTGCAGCTCAAAGGCGTGGTTGAAATTTGAGCAGTCTCGTCGTAGCTGGGCACTGAGTGGCAGCGGTGGTGTATGTACATACAGAGAAATTAATAGTTTTTCATTTTAAATCACGCAATGTTGTCCACCAGCAAACATCAAAAAAAGTTCAACAAACATCAAACTTTGTCTTGACAAACTTTTTGTATCAAGTTTATTTTTACTATTTTTTATTAGTCTTATATTTCTTATTTAGCAGAAAAAGTTTGTCCGGAGTGGTGGTGGTGGTGTAGTGGTCTAAGCACAATAACTGATAATCTTGTAATCAGAAGGATGCTGGTTTGAGCCCCACAGCCACCACCATTGTGTCCTTGAGCAAGGCACTTAACTCCAGGTTGCTCCAGGGGGATTGTCCCTGTAATAAGGGCTCTGTAAGTCGCTTTGGATAAAAGCGTCTGCCAAATGCATAAATGTAAATGTAAAAAGTTCATAAATAAATACAAAAATGCACCTGAATTTCAGGGTTTCTTGATGTGGTCTGTCTGATAGTTGGGCAGGTAAACAGACAGGACAAGTTGGTGTTTTTGTGTGAAGCATCAAACCTCAAGGTGGAGTCCCTTAAAATAGTATTCGGAGTTCAAACAAGTTAAGCTCAATCGACAACATTTGTGGCCTAATGTTGATTACCACAAAAATATATTTCGACACATCCCTCCTTTTCTATAAAAAAAGCTCAACTCTGGGGGCTGGGTAGCTCAGCAATATTGACACTGACTATCACCTCTGGAGTCATGAGTTCGAATCCAGGGCATGCTGAGTGACTCCAGCCAGGTCTCCTAAGCAACCGAATTGGGTTGCTCTCAATGGGGCACGTGGTAAGTTGTGCGTGGATCGTGGAAAGTAGCATGAGCCTCCACATGCTGTGAGTCTCTGCGGTGTCATGCACGATGAGCCACATATTAAGATGCGCGGATTGACGTCTCAGAAGCGGAGGCAACTGACACTTGTCCTCCGCAACCCAGATTGGGGTGAGTAACCAACGCCACAACGAGGACCTACTAAGCAGAGGGAATTGGGCATTCCAAATTGGGAGAAAAGGGGATATAAAAAGATTATAATAATTAAAAAAAAACTAAATTCAAAGTTACAGTGTGGCACTTTCAATGGAAGTGGGGCTAATTTTTGGAGGGTTTAAAGGAAGAAATGTGAAGTTTTATGGCGTTACATCGTCATGATAATGAAGTTGTATAATTGGCTATAACTTTACACAGAAAAATAAGTTTAGTAAGTGATTTTATCACGTTAATGTCTTGTGGCTATGCTTTTGAAAAAGTGAGTATTTGAATGTTTACAGATTGGCTCCATTCACGTTCATTGTAAGTGCATTACTGTAACCCAGAAACAGTAATTGCTTTTTTTAAAAGAAAAGGAGGGACAAGTCTAAATAATTTTTTGTGGTAATCCATATTATGCTACATACGTTGTCGATTGAGCTTAACTTGTATTGAACCCGGAATATTTCTTCCGGGTGTCCTGGCACCTTCCAGGACATTCATATAATACATAAAGCTCGCCTATCAATTAAACTATTTGCAAAAGTGTTTGACTCTTTAATCTATGTGATTGTTTACATTTTTCTCTGTTATCCTTCCTTCCACAGGTCCCACAGTGAATATATAGAGGAGTTTCCACTACAGGCCCTGTCTCAGCTGTCGGCTCTATCTGGCCGGCATGTCTCAGAACATGGTCTTCTGGTGTTGGTCATGCAGTATGGACTGAACAGCACTGATACTCTAGGTCCGGGCCACGCCAAATCTTAATGGACCAAACCTGGAAGTCAAACTTCCTCCATCCAGTCCTCTACTACTACAACACACTACCTACAGGTGAAGATGTCTGCTGTTTTTAAAGCCATTACATTAAGTACATGTCATGATAAATTGGCTTCAATTTTAGAAACAGTATGTATGATTTCACAGACTTGTGGATTACAGATTGTAAGTATAATCATGGATTAGTAAACACAAAGGAGAGATCTTGAAGCATGATTTCTCATGTCCCTACCACAAACAAAGTGTAACCTTTATGTTTCTGTCCAGTTTGCTGGCCCCTCCCACAACCTGAGGTGCTTCATCACATGGTGGAGGACTTTCTGACAGAGTGGGATCAGCCCATATCACACAGCCAACCTCTCAGACGCTTCCTTGAGCACTGCCTCCAAACTGACCTCAGGCCCTTTTATGCTGCTCAGTACAATTTCAAAGTAAAGAAAGAAGATCATGTGCATTTTAAATAGTTACCCAGAGGATTTTTCTTATTATTGGTTCTTGCTAAGTCGTAATAATGAATGATGTGTCTCTATGTGTCCTTTTTACACAGAATCCTGTTTCCTTATGCCCCTAGTCGTAACCCACCCCTTTTCTGTCGCCAAGGTTACTTGAGAAAACAGGGTATTGTGGGCAACTGTCACCTATGGCAACATGCCTGTGAGGCAGGACTCATGCCAGATCATCAGGGTGATGTTGCCCCTAGTGACGAAGCATCAGTCCGTGAATACCTGACACATGTTGGGGTTGCTGTCATCTCAACTATGAACTTTTGACCTTTGAGGAGCATTAATGCAAACAAAACCAAAGACTGCATCGGTTGTGCTTGTGAAACTGTGTTGTCTACCTCCCAGTTCCCTTTTATAAAGAGCATTTTTACATTTCTGCATGTTGAGATTATGATTGTACCATACCAGATTAAATTAATCAATAAGATAAAGAGTATTACATGCTGTAGTTTTTATAAGCCAAAATATACATTGGTATATTGTTTTATGCCGTTGGGTTTGGTGTGCAATACAATGCATTACTTATTTTTATACTGTTGTCAAAAGGTTTATCAGAGATGTATTTTCATGGGGTTATATGCATGTAAGTTTATTTATAACTACAATAAAGATGTCCCATTTCGGAATACTTGATTTCAGATAGGTCTGTGTTGCCCTTGGGTGTCCCCCTAAAAATAAAATGGCTGGTATAATTTATATATATACTTAAATAATAATAAACAATGGTATTTTATTTTGCAACATCGAGAAAATGTGGAAATCACCTTTTCCTTTTTTTATTTATATATATTGCTAAAAAAACAAAACAACACGAATAGCACATACTAGTACAGAACATAATAAACATTGCATATTGTAAATAATTTAATAAACACTGCATTTTAGCATACATGTATTTGAGTATATGGGGGATTTGTAAACATATCATTGTAGTACCTTAAAAAAATATTGTATTTGTTATTTAAACTGAAAGATTGATAAATGTTTTCAAACTCTACAAGGTAAAATGTGAATTTTTGTTTAAAAATGTATCTTACAAAAACCAAAAGGTTGACAGCAAGTTAAAAAACATTTTTCATTCAAATAAAATAAATATAAAAAATAAATATAATAATAAAAAAGCTTTGAAACTGTAAACGGAAAGTGAGCAATTTTCGCTAATAAAACTTGCAAACAAAATAAAAATGTTAACAACAAATTTGTTGTCACTGGACATTTATTCTCGTTTTCATAAAATAATATAATAAATAAATAAATGTCTTTCAGTGAGAAACATAAAATGTTTCTCTTTGTTTCTTTAGAGAAAGATATTTTAGGTTGTTTTATATTAAAAGACTGGGAGATTGATAAAGGTTGATAAAGGTTTTCAAACACTACGAGAAAATGTTTATTATATTTACTATTATATATATATATAAAATATAATAATAAAAACGATTTCATACTGTAAATGGATAGTGGGCAATTTTCGCTAATAAATTTGCTAACAAAATAAAACATTTAAATATAAATAAAAAGACTGGAAGATTGATAAATGTTTTCAAACTCAGAAAAAAAAGTGGGCAATTTTTGCTTCTAAATGTATCAAGATCCTTATCTTTTATGTTGTAATAAAAAAAGAGTGTTAAATAATATAATAAAGGAAAAGGAAAGGAAAAACTCTTTCAAACTCTAAAAGAAAGTGGACAGTGAATTTTTGCTGATTAAATTTGCTAAAAAATAAATAAATAATGAGGTTAACAATTTTATTACATTTATTGCCGCTATTTATTTATTGTTAAATTTATTTGTTTTCATAAACAAAAAAACAAACAAAAAAGCCTTTTTAGTGCGAAATCGCCTTTTCTAGAAACATTCTTACGTATTTATTTTGCTACCACCACGTCCTCTGATTGGACGAATGAGATTTAAAACATCGATTTTGATTGGCTACATTAGCCACCATGAATTCAGACCGAGCAATGCTGATGTGTTTTACTGAAAACAAGTGCAAAACATGGAAACAGCGACATTTTGGCTCAAACGTGAGCACAGTGCACTGCTAATCACAACACTGAACGAATCATCAACATTATAATGTTAAATTGCAACGGACAACAGAGCAACTTTATATAAAACCGTGACCAAAAATGCAGTCTTGACTTGTGTGAAAATGCTGCGTTAGAATATTTTAATTATTCGTAACCTTGCGCGTGCTACTGACATTTGCATAATGATATTTATCTGTTAACGCCCAGGAACATGGACGGGTCGAGCTCCCTTGTTGTTGCAGCAGCTTCAGATGGCGAGCGGTCCAGTTCGGAGGGCGAATACACGGTAACGAGCGGATCTGAGAGGGACACCGAGAAAAGGGAGGATGCGACGCCGATGGAGGCGGCTGCAGGTGCGGTCGGTTTCAGTATCTCGCGTCTGGACACGCTGAGCGCGCTGAGACTGAACCGAACCCGTCCGGATACGGACACGGATTTCCGGTACCTGCACTTGTTATGGCAGCCCGGTGAGCCGCTGCAGGCGGGACGGAGCTCGCCGGGCAAGATCACAGCGAGTTGGGTGAGGCGGATGGGAAGAGCCCGGAGAAACATGGGGCCCATTGGAAAAGACCTGCATGGTAGGTTCGTGCACATTTTAAAATAACACATTTTAATGCAACATTGTAAAAAATTAAAGCAAGAGAAGTTAAATAATTGAATTTAGTTGGACTGGACCTGTTAACCAAATTGTAATCTCTCTCTTCTCTCTCTCTCTCTCTCTCTCTCTCTCTCTCTCTCTCTCTCTCTCTCTCAAAAGCTGAGAAGAGGCTCAGAGAAGCTTCAAACAGCACTGATATTGACACAGGTGAGAATTATCAATAGCAGTCAACTTAGACACTAGGATCTGATCTACAGTGAAGTTGCAATCTTTTCACTTTTTTCCTTCTAGTTCGTAGGTTGCTGGAAGATGATATTGATCCTTGTGCGGCTGATGACAAGGGCAGGACGGCCCTACACTTCTCTTCCTGCAATGGCAATGAAAGCATTGGTAAGCGGAGACAAATGCAGTTATTTCACATTAAAGTCAACATGAAATGAAGTGAACCCTCTAATACAACTTTTAACGATCCAATCAAATCTTGCCCCACATTTTTTCTCGTTGAAAACGCAAATTCTCTCAGAATTATTTCATATTACTGGAGTAAAAATGATGGGGAATGCGGTTTCATGTTTTTCATAGTGGCTTTTAGGCCACGTTCACACTTAATGCGTTTTCTGATCAAAACAAATGAATTTTGCTACGGTTTGACAACGAAAACTGAGCTTTTCAAAAACGCTTTCCCAAGTGGATTATTGCGAACGATGACATATTTGTTGTCCTGTGACTCAGTCGTGTGATCCATTCAACCCTAAACAATCAAGATGGCAGCCCATGTTGTAGCGGCGTTGTTGTGCCTTGATCCACTTTGAAGATTAATGTTACTATGTACATTGCATTCCTTCAATGGTGACGGGAAGTTTACTTAGAACTGCTATCCAGCGTCGAAACACGAGAACAATTGCATTTCAGACCCTACATGAGACAGCGATATTTCGCGTGCGTCTTAATGGGATTTAAGCGTTTTCAGTTGTTTCAGTGTGGACGAGAAACTTTTGGAAAATGCCAGACATGGGGACTTGTGACTTGGTGACTTGGACTCGAGTCGCTATTTTTATGACTTGTGACTTGACTTGACAAAAAATAAAATACTTGAGACTTGACTCGGACTTGGAAGTTAAAGACTCGGGACTTGACTTGACTTGAGACACGAAGACTTGAATGACTTGAGTGTTAATCACATCATGTTTTCAGTTTGAATATAAAATATATAAATTATTAAAAAAAAAAAGTTGATCCAGCTGGAGCGCAGGCTGAGAATAGTTTTGTCATGACTGGATCACGACACTATAGGCTATCATCAGCCATGCCCTCTCGTACCTTACGCACACCACACCCACTTAGATCAGATAACACATCAACATGTCAGCCGGAGGGGTAACGTTACCGAGGGTCATCGCTTCGGCTTCAAAAATTATTATCAAGGTGGCAAAAGACGAACAGCGCTTTGCAAGACATGCAACGTTAAGATCGCGGACAGCCAGACGACAACCTCCAATTTCGATCCGCCATTTGAAGAGCCATTCTGCCCAGTAAGTGCTTGTCAATTTGTTAATTTTATCTGGTTAGTTGGTAGTTAGCTAATGTAATAATAGCAGGGTTCCCACGGGTCCTTGAAATCCTTGAAAGTTTGTGAATCTGAAAAATAAAATTCAAGGCCCTGGAAAGTTCTTGAAAATAAACATACATAGATACAGGTCCTTGAAAGTGCTTGAATTTATTTTGTGCAAGAAGTTTTCTGGAAAAAAAAAATCTGTCCATTATTTTTTTATTTCGCCAACACTTCGTGGCTTATGCTGCATACTAGCCTGCTTGATTTACGTTAGTTACGCGCATTTACGTTAAGTGTTTGTCGTGCGAGGTACTTTGTTTTGTACGTTGCCATGACGTTCACGCGCGCTGGTACCTCAACGTTTCCCACTCACAGACATTGCAAAAATAGGCTTATGGATATACTCTGTGTGAGTGAGTGAGTGAGTGAGTGTGGGAGTGTGAGAGCGCGAGAGTGAGTGTGTGTGTGTGTGTGTGTGTGTGTGTGTGTGAGAGTGTGTGTGTGTGTGAGTGAGTGTGTGAGTGAGTGTGGGAGAGAGAGTGTGTGTGTGTGTGTGTGTGTGTGTGTGTGTGTGTGTGTGTGAGAGTGAGAGTGTGTGTGAGAGTGAGTGTGTGTGTGTGAGAGTGTGTGTGTGTGTGAGTGTGTGAGTGAGTGTGTGTGAGAGTGAGTGTGTGTGTGTGTGTGAGAGTGAGTGTGTGTGTGTGTGTGAGAGTGAGTGTGTGTGTGTGTGTGAGAGTGAGTGTGTGTGAGAGAGAGTGTGTGTGAGAGTGAGTGTGTGTGAGAGTGTGTGTGTGAGAGAGTGTGTGTGTGAGAGTGAGTGTGTGTGTGTGTGAGAGTGAGTGTGTGTGAGAGTGTGTGTGTGTGAGAGTGAGTGTGTGTGTGTGTGAGAGTGAGTGTGTGTGAGAGAGAGTGTGTGTGTGAGAGAGAGAGGAGAAATGTAACAAAGTTTAATGTACGTAACTGTGTTTGAGAGAGAGAGAGGGAGGTGTTCTGAGAGGAGTCTGTTGGATGTTAAGCTGTTATTTGTTTTATGGACTCAATGTTGAAAATTTAAAACATTTCAAACACTGTTGGCAGAAATGAAAAATAAATAATTTTATGAAGTTACAATTTTGTTTGATTCCATGATGTATTTTACTGAACATGAGTATTGTAATTTACTGACAGTTACTTATATCTTGTCTTTTCACTTTATTATGATCAGATTCTGCAGGTAAAATTACAATAATAAGGTGACTTGACTTGGACTTGACTTGACATAGCCTGTGACTTGACTTGGACTTGACTTGACATAGCCTGTGACTTGACTTGGACTTGACTTGCCCAAGAAAAAAATACTTGGGACTTACTTGAGACTTGAAGGTTAAGACTTGAGACTTACTTGAGACTTGCACATGTGTGACTTGGTCCCATCTCTGGAAAATGCTTAAAGGCAGTGTGGCCGAAGAGCGCTTTGAAAACGAAGACACCATTTTCAAATATATTCGGTTTAATGGGGACGGAGCATTTTGAAAACGCTCTTCCAAATGGTTACATTTGAAAACGCTGTCTTCGCATTGTAGTGTGAACAGAGGAAACGGAAATATTTGATAAAGATGACATATTTGTTGCCATGTGATGCAGTCATGTGATCAATTCAACCCAAAACAATCAAGATGGCGGTCCATGATGTATTAGCGTTATTGTGACTGCTATTTACTTTGATATTGTAGCATTGTTAAAGATAAATGTTACTTTGTACAACACATTTTTTTGCATTGCATTCCTTCAAAGGCGACGGGACGTTTACTCAGAATTGCCGTCCGGCGGCTGAACCAGAGGACAATTGCGTTTCACACTGTACATGGAGATGACACGGGCCAAACTTTTTTTCTCTTTACATTCAAGCATTTTCATTCCTTTCGGTGTGGACAAACAACTTTTGGAAAACGTTTTAAAACGACAAGTGTGGACGGAGTGTGTTTCAAAAACGCCATTTTCAGATATATCCTGATTAATGTGTACATAGCCTTAGTGCAGCTAATGTTAGGCTATGTTATAGTGCAACTTATTGCAATGTTTTAGCGGATTATTTGTTTAAACATCTTCCACTTTGTGTTTCTCTTTCTCTCTACACTTATAACAATCTAGTTCAGTTGTTGCTGAGTTATGGTGCTGACCCAAACCAGAGAGACAGCCTTGGAAACACGCCACTGCATCTGGGTAAAAATGTGCATTTATTAAATTTGCCGTGTGCTGGAGGCCCAGAATAATCGAAGTATACATATGAAAGAGCTGACTCTGTAAAATAAAGCTGTCACTTGAATTATTTCATCATATAGGAAATGTAAACCCTTGTTATTAAGTGACACATTGTTATATGCACTAGATAGATACATGCTGATTATTCAATCTTGAAAGCAAACCACCTACATAAAAATTTGACTCATTATTTATAATTAAATCTATTTTATAAGCTTTAAGTTTATATAGTTTAAGCTATATAGCTTTAAGCGATATAGTAGGTAATGCTAAGGCCTAGGGATAGTTGATATGATGATATATATTTTTGGTGACAATATAAAGTGTCAATCGATAGAGACTGAAATACGAAAGTATTCATGTGATTGTGCGCATCTATAAGTGGGCGGGGCTTCACGTGAGACGGAGAACTGAAGAGATATTGACAGGTTTTCCGTCAATGAACATTTCTATTAAATTCATCTTGTGTTCGGTGCTTCATAAGCACTACATATGCTTCTCATCTGACATGCACATTTTTTTACCTTAAAGTGCTATGGAGGAAGTCGAACATCTGAAACAGCTAGACAGCCCAAAATCCTAACCACCAATAATGAGGAAAACAGCTAAAACACTGTATCACAATAAAGGGTTTTTAAAATACACATCATCACCCTTCCTAAAATTCTGTTTGAAAAATGTTTGATATTACGAAAGAAGCAGCCATGTTCACCTTCAGATATATATTCTGTATATTCTCTGTAGAGATGACTAAATTAAGAGCTATAAGTGTTTACTTTCGTTAGATTTTTTTTTTCTGATGTTTTATTTTCTTTGTTGCATTGATTCAAGAAAATGCTGAGTTTCTTGAGGAAAGTTTTATTATAATAATAATAATAATAATAATAATACTAGTCAACAACATCAGACTGAAATGTGACAATTTGAAATGTAGCATTATGGTAAGGTTAATTTAAAACCAGGTTTATATATATATATATACACGCACGCACGCACACACACACACACATCGATCAGCCATAACATTAAAACCACCTGCCTAATATTGTTTTGGTCCCCATCGTGCCGCCAAAACAGCGCCAACCCGCGTCTCAGTATAGCATTGAGATGATATTCTTCTCAGCACAATTGTACAGAGAGGTTATCTGAGTTACCGTAGACTTTGTCAGTTCGAACCAGTCTGGCCATTCTCCGTTGACCTCTCTCATCAACAAGGTGTTTCCATCTGCAGAACTGCCGCTCACTGGATGTGTTTTTGTTTTTGGCACCATTCTGAGTAAATTTTAGAGATTGTTGTGTGTGAAAATCCCAGGAGATCAGCAGTTACAGAAATCACTCAAACCAGCCCATCTGGCACCAACAATCATACCATGCTCCAAATCATTGAGATTTTTTCCCCCCATTCTGATGGTTGATGTGAACATTAACTGAAGCTCCTGACCCATATCTGCATGATTTTATGCACTGCTGTGACACAATTGGCTGATTAGATAATAACATGGATGATAGTTGGTGCCAGATGGGCTGGTTTGAGTATTTTTCTAACTTACTCCGAATGGTGCCAAAAACAAAAAACATCCAGTGAGCTTCAGTTCTGTGGATGGAAACACCTTGTTGATGAGAGAGGTCAATGGAGAATGGCCAGACTGGTTCGAACTGACAAAGTCTACAGTAACTCAGATAACCTCTCTGTACAATTGTAGTGACCAAAATAGCATCTCAGACTGCACAACATGTCAAACCTTGGGCCAGATGGGCTACAACGGCTGAAGACCACGTCTGGCACTTTATTAGGACCAAAGTGTTCCTTATAAAGTACTCAGAGTGTGTCATTATCATGACGTAAATGTATGCATATTGTAATAAGATTTTAGTCATATTGCCCACTCCTACTAAGGTCTTGTAATTTTAACCTCAGATTGAAGTGTATTGTACAATATTAAGTACAGTGTTAAATTACTACTAACTTCTGTTCTACAGCTGCCTGCACCAACCATGTGCCTGTCATCACAACCTTACTGCGAGGAGGTAAGAATAAAAAGAGATTTTAAAACCATAAACTGAATTATAGACTTATCTTAATTGTTCACAATTTTTTATTTGTATTTAAATTTGTAACTCTGTCTACCCCTTCCAGAATTCACTTTATTAATTTACAATGTTATAAATGTTGTCTTGTTAGGTGCTCGAGTTGATGCATTGGACCGTGCGGGAAGAACCCCTCTGCATCTTGCCCACTCAAAGCTCAACATTTTACAAGAGGGTGACTTGCATAGCCTGGAAACCCTCAGAGGAGAGGTTACACAGGTGATTAACAAATGCCTTAATGTTACCAAATGTGTAGATTCTGCACATGTAGCCTCAACACTGATGAATAAACTAAAAGTCTCTGTTAAATTTCAACTTGTTTCACAGTCACAAATGTACAGTACAGCATGTAGGTGCTGTGCGTCTTTAAAGGGGACCTGTTATGCAAAATTAATTTGTACATAAATGTGAGTCAGCAGTGTGTGTACACAACCACCCTACGATGTTAAAAGTCTACCCACTCCTCTTTCTTATATTTCTATTAATCAAAATAGACACAAAGTGTGTCAAAATGAATGGTTCTGCTCTAAAGTGACGTCACATTAGAGCAGGCCTCGCCCACGACTGGTGACGGACTCCACCTTATTATCATAGATCCTCCCCTGAGTGATCTACACACAGTCCGCCATTTGTTTTCCGTGCTGTTGCAGATACAGTGAGAAGAAGAATGTCTCCACTTTTGTAAGCATCATAAGTGTTCTGTTGTTGGCTGTAAAAGTGAACATAAGAGTCTTCATGTACTCCCGGCATCAGAGCCACTGAAGACGCAGTGGACAAGTTTTGTTTTTGAAGGAAATGTGCCCATAAACATACAAAAATGTGTGTATGTTTGTGCAAATCATTTTACACCAGACTGCTTTGTTAATGAACGTCAATATAAAGCAGGATTTTCAAAACATTTGACATTTACCAACTGTTCGTGCTAAAGTATCGCTCTTTCTATTTTGTAAAGGATTGCAAATCGCCTTTCCGAATGTGCTTGTTAGCTGATTCCACAGCTAATGCAGCTAACGTTACCATTGTCCCTGATTGTATTTACAGAGACCAGATATACATGCATACATATTCATATATATATATATATATATATATATATATATGTATATGGCTGAACACTCTGGTTTTTATGCTGTCAGTGTTGGTTATGATTTGTTGTTGCTGTAGTAACCAAAGCACAAGCTGTAATGGCACAGCCCTCTTCTGAAAAGGGGGTGGCAGCAGCAGCTCATTTGCATTTAAAGAGACACACACGAAATCAGCATGTTTTTGATTCCACCAAAAACATAGAGGCATTTACAACATTGTATAATAAATTATCCGTGGGGTATTTTGAGCTGAAACTTCAGACACATTCTGGGGACACCTGAGACTTGTATTACATCTTTTAAAGTGAAGTGTGTAAATGTGGCACCTTAATGAAATGGCAAAAATAATGATTGTTTTCAAACAAGTTTCCAGAACAGATAGTTCCACCCCAAACTCACGCCATTGGTTAAGACAGAAGTTAACATGTTGGACTGCTCAAACAAACAGGAATATTTTGAGCCACAGTGTTTACATTTTTCAGGAGAATCAACCTACAAATGTCTCACTTATATATTTCTCTGCAAATAAAGCTGGTAAGGAGAGAGTATTAATAGGGCTGGGTAAAAATAGAGATTTTCTGATGAATAACAATCTTTGTTTGAATGATCTTGATATTGATTCTTAAATCCCAAGATCGATCTTTTACTCAGCCCAGCACAATGCAAGTATATCACTCGCAGTTCTGTAAAGAAGAATGGTCCAAAATTCCTTCGGAACGTTGTTCAGGTCTAATCCGCAGCTACTGGAAGAGCTCTGCTGAGGTTATTGCTGCCAAAGGAGGATTGACAAATTATTAAATGCAAGGGTTAATTTACTTTTCCCACAGCACTGTGAATGTTTAATGGGATGTGTTCAATAAAGACATGAAAGATTATAAGTATTTGTGTGTTGTTAGCTTAAACACATTGTGTTTGTCAATACTTGTGACTTTGATTATGATGAGATCACATTTTATGACCAATTAATGCAGAAAACCAGCTAATTCCAAAGGGTTCACATACTTTTTCTTGTCACTGTATATATGCAATTTCAAGACATCATATTTCTTTATGGATATTTGGAATTTGTACATTTTTAAAAAGCTAAAAGTGACCAAAATGATGAAAAACTAATAAAATGACATTTGTAAAATTAATATTTACATAATGTTCCAAGTAAGAAGGTTCACTGTATAATTAACAGCATTAGCCGAGAGATGATAAGGTTCATATGGAAGCTAAATGGACATAAATAAACCTGGATGAATCGGAATATAATTGAAATCGGAAACGATACAATAGCTTGCATATTGAATTGGGAAATCTGTATGAATACCCAGCCTGTGATTTTAATATTGAAAATAACACCCCTATTGTTGTTACAACCTATGAATATGTTTGTAGATTATTCAAATGCTGCGGGAATATCTGAATATAATGGGGCAGAGTGAAGAGAGGGAGAGACTGGAGCACATCTCAAGCCAACTACAGAACACCCACACCAGAGAACAGGTAAAACACACTTGTACCCAAAACAGACTAGATGCACGAATCACAGGCAAATATACTCCTTTGTTGTTTTTATAATCTTGGGTTGTCTTTTGGGGGAAATGCATTGATCTATAGTCTTATCAGTTTAAAGTAGGATTCTAGGGCTTTAATATCACAGTGGTTTTGAAACCACTTTATTATTTTCTCATGTGTTTTGCAGGTTGATGAAGTGACAGACTTGCTTGCCAGTTTCACGTCGCTCAGTATTCAGATGCAGAATATGGGAAGCCGGTAGAGACAAATGGAAGAAAAATGTGCCATTCTGGAGAACTCTGAGGAAGATGAGGGTTTTGTTTGGGAAATAGAAACAATTATTTATGTATAACATGCCTGCATACATACTCTGTGATATAATTGAAATCCATGTTTGTCAATGAGAAAATTAATTGCCTTCACATTTTAGTTTTGTTCCTGGAAGAATGCTCATTCTGTTATGCCTTTTTATTGTAGCCTATTATGTCAAAGTTTACTGTAAGTACATTATTTTTATTTATTTTTTGTAAGTGATCAAAAGATGGCCTAATAAATTACATAATACCAAGATTGTATGAGGACTCCACTTTTGCATTGCACATAAAGCAACATATGAAATGTGCATTTGCATACCACATCTATAGGGTAAATGTCAATAATTTATACTTAAATAGTCATTTTGGGGGAGCAAAAATGGAGCCTTTCATTGTTGTAATACACACTCTGGTCTCAAAGTCCCTCCTCCCCATCTCTGGCTGTTTTTGTTGTTGGCTCCGATCAAAGATGGCGTCGCGCGCAAACTAAACCCACGTACAACACAAGGTAATCTTTCGCTGATTTTTGCTTAAAACTACCATTATTTGCACATTACAAGAATGCATTCTGTGCCATTTCTGCAGAACTGGAAAAATCTGGAAAATTGCATGGTATGAATACTCCGTTTATTGAGTTGTAACCTGATACCGGCCTATTTGCACGGAAGCCGGGGGTCTGCGCGCGCTCTGCTATCCGCTCAAGTCGCGCGGCACGTCCGCAGCTGCTCGAATCTCACTCGAGTTCAAACAAGGAAGAGCGCTGGTTCCCGAAGAAGCGAATGGAAGGGGGTGTGATTGTGTGCATCTTTTCGAAAGTGGGCGGGAAATGGTCAATAATCAGTTTTGAAGCAGATCTTCTAATTAATTTCTTTGGGATTACAGGAAATGTCTGGCAGCCATTGGAGTCATGAATAAAGTTGCAATGTCTTCCTACAGCTTCTGTCCTCCCGATCTGTCACTAACGCGCGCGCGTGTGTGTGCGCTTCCAGATGCATGCATATCTTCAAAGTTATTTCACACGTTTGCATGCAACAGTGTTTAAACAAGAAGAAACAATCATGAATTGGAACGTAAAAGCCAGATGAGACACTTGCATTTTCTAATCATTTTGGTTCAGTTGGTTGTTCCATTTACATGTCAAGGTTTGGGTTATACGGCAATAAAATGAAATTCTATTTGTTTTTTTGTATAGCACCTTTCACAATACATTGTGTTTCAAAAGCAGCTTTGGAAATAAGATTGCCTTAATAAGCCTAAAGGTGACGATTGCGTGGAAAAAATAGTAGAATGAGAAATCTTCTTGGTTCCATTGATTTTGCATGTTAAAATTCTTATTATATGCCGAGACATTTATATTCATAATGTGTTTGTATAGAGCTTTGCTCAATATTGCGTACCAAAGCAACTTTACAGATGCTTTTAATAACCCTTAATGTGACAACTGTAAGGGGAAAAGGCCAAATCAGACACTTGCATTTTCTAATAATTTGGTTCCATTGGTTTTGCACCTTTTGGATGTTAAGATTCTTATTATATGGGAATATAATTAAATTAAAATTGTGTTTGTATAGAGCTTTATTGGGATAGCTCACCCAAACATTTAAATTCTCTCATCATTTACTCACCCTGATGGCATGTGTATGGCTTGCTTTCTTCTGCTGAACACAAATTAAGATTTTTAGAAGAAAATCTCAGTTCTGTCGATCCATTCAATGCAAGTGAATGGTGGCCAGAACTTTGAAGGTCCAAAAAGCACATAAAAGTAATCCATAAGTCTCCAGGTGTTTAATCCATATCTTTTGAAGTGATATGATAGGTGTGGATGAGAAACAGATCAATATTTAAGTCCTTTTTCTACTATAAATCTCCTCTTTGTTTCTGGCGATTAACATTCTTCATGCATACGCTCCCTAATGCACAGGGAGGAGAATTTACAGGAAAAAAAAGGACATAAATATTAATCTTTTTCTCACCCACAATTATCATATCACTTCGGAAGACATGGATTAAATTCCTGGAGTCAAATGAATTACTTCTATGCTGCCTTTATGTGCTTTTTGGACCTTCAAAGTTCTCGTCACCATTCACTTGCATTGTATGGACCGACAGAGCTAGATTCTAAAAATCTTCATGTGTTCAGCAGAAGAAAAAAAGTCATACACATCTGGGATGGCATGAGGGTGAGTGAACTGTTCCTTTAAGCAGCTTTATAGGTAATAGTGCCTTAACCCCATAAGCGTCAATGGCATGGAAACAAACATATGTGACTGGTTTAGCACCTCTAAAAAATGTATTATTGCCATTTTCATATTTTAGAATAATAGCATGTCATCATAACTGAAATAAGTTACCGCAATGGAAATATGGGAATTATGTAGTGACCACAAATGTTAGATAAGGACTCAATGCATGTTATCTAAGCATTAAAGGGTTTAGTAAATAGTTTGTTTAGATTTTTTTTATTTAGGATCACTGAACTTGCTAATGTCTTGAATCTGTTCTTGCATACTAGAATAACCAGACTGACCAATCCCACCCGAACAACCAGGACGGATCATGGCATTCGAGGAGATAAAGAAGAAAGGAATGATGGGTAAGGATTGTTACATAAAAGCACATTAATCAATTTAAACAGACATACTTTGAAACGTGGTTTTCTGTTCTCATAGAGATGGCCGAGATGGATGGAGAGGTTGGGCTTGTTGCGGGTCGCAGCCAGAGAGAAAAGAGACGCTCGTATAAAGATCTGTTGAGAGAGGAAGAAGAAATAGCAGCGCAGGTGCGCCAAACCTCCAAGAAACAACACAAGGTAACAGCAGGGAGGTAGGTACGGTAACATCAAGTTGCAGCATTTTAACGAGAAGTTATAGTATATTTTTTAAGTATTTTTAAGTATTTTTGCTGGCCCAGTCGGGCATACGCTGTGATTACTTATTTGTTTATAATTTTCAACTCATTTTATCCGTTGCTTCCAAAACATGTTAGCTATAGTTAGCATTACTTTGGTGACATATTTAACATCCAAATCTTTAAATGTGCAAGGCATAAAATGCAGTATTGATCTCCCTGCCATTGAGCCCTGTAATAATATCTGCATCCAAAAGAGCTGCAATGCTGTTAATTAATGGTAATAACACCAATGTCTGTTAATACACACTAATGATATTAATACAAATGCAACTTGATGTTTCGTTACCTAGGTAGAGATGACAGCTGGTCTGAGAAGGATTTGGACCTGTGTCATTCCCTCTGAGTCCACGTGTCATTGACTCTTGCTACCGTAGTTGTTGTTCTAGTTCAGTTACTGTATGTGGATTTGTGGTTCACTGACATTATCTTTAATGGAAATATTAAACCTGTTTCATTATGCACTGTTGTCGTTTGTAGGACTCTGACCTTTTCTTGTTAGGGGGAGATTCTCACAAGAAAAAAAAGAAGCACTTGAGTGATGACTACTACCACAGAGGTGAGGAAGAGTTTTGCCCTGTTTTAGAGATTGCTGAGATAGTGAACTGCCTAACCGAATCAAAATGATCCAGTACTCACAAAAGCTTGAAAAAGTCTGTGGGAACCCTGTCACTAAGGATTGAACAGTCTAAAAATGCCCCTTTTTCTACTCTGAAAACCTGTAAATACCACCTTTGATTATTCCGAGTCAACTTTGGATTGACAATAGTTTCTTAACTCTCATTTTCCGACAGATCTTCAAAGCTCTGGTCAGCCACCACACAAGAAAAAGTGCAAATCCTCAGATCGCTCACCCTCCTTGTCCTCCTCATCCTCCTCTCACCCATCCCACTCCACTAACACGGCCATGGGCCTCCTGGAGGCCATCACCTCCCCGCTGGCCACGGGCTCCGACCCCGGCCCTCACCTCCTTAAAAAACCCTCCTACCCTCTCCACTCCTCCTCCAAAGACCGCAAGCAGGAGGGCGGCTCCAAGAGCAACCACTCCTCCCACTCGCGCTCGCCCGGTCCTTCTTCATCTAAGAAGCATTCCTCTTCCTCAAAGTCATTGCTGTTCCACGGAGGAGCAGGGAAAGGGGAACCACTGACGCTCCGTGAAGCTGAAGGACTGAAGATGAAGCTCATTCTGTCTTCAAAGGAGAAGAACGAAGGTGTCGGGACAAATGAGGGATTCTCGTTTCCAATCCATTCTTCTTCCTCTTCCTCGGGTGCCGTGGGGCATCATTCATCGTCCAACTCGAAGAAAGGAGGGATGAAGAAGGAGAAAGATCCAATGATGTCTAAGCCTCCAAAGAAAAAGCAGCTCAGCCAAGAGCCGTTGCCTGTAGTTGGGAAGGAAGTGGAGGTCGTGGGTGAGTGAGAAACTTTACTACATGCAGGAATGATGCTCAGTGTGATATCCGAATGATGCCAAAACCATGAATGTTTTATTTATTTTGTCATTTAATCACGTGTATGCTGTTTAACAGGTCTTTATTGTGATGATAAATGTGTGTTTGCATGTGTCAGGTCATTACGGTAGCACTTTTGGAGGTATGGGAGGAGACAGCTCATCGACAGGAGGAGAACTAGAGGCCGGAGAGCTGGTGATTGACGACTCCTACACACATCTCTCAAAAAAGAAGAAAAAGAGCAAGAAGAGTAAAAAGAAAAAAGATAAAGACAGAGAGAGAGAACGAGAGAAAGGATCAAGAGAGAAGAAACACAGTAAAAGTGGAAGCAGTGGGAAGAAAAGCTGTCCAGGTGAGAAAGAGACACCTACTTCACTTTATGGTTTGGAAACGACACGAAGATGAGTCAATGATGACAGGATTTTCATTTGTGGGTGAACTATCCCTTTAACTCGTCGTATTTTAGTTGGGTTGTTAATTGAATCTCTGTCTGGTAATCAGGGGATCCGTCTAGAAGCCACTCCCATTCTCACAGCTCATCCAATCACAGTGCTTCTGGTGGGATGTATGCTATGACTCCACCCACCTCTTCCCATCACCATCAAAACATTGAACTGATGAGTGAAAAGAAGAAAGAAGAAAAGGATAGAGAGAAACATGACAAGGACAAGGTAAGATTCCCATAGTGTTTTCTACTAATGTTGTGTTGCTTTTATAAGCGGTGACAACAGAATAATAATAAAATTATTCTATGCTCATAAAATTATTTAGATGAATAAACAATGCCACGACGAAGCAATGTCAGCAAACCAAATAATACAAAAGTTTTAACAGAAGTATTAATGTAAGTGCTTTTATAAAATTATAAGCTTCACATTTCTGCCTTTAAACCCTCCAAAAATAGGCCCCATTCACTTCCATTGTAAGCACAATTTTAACTTTTAGTTTTTTTCAAGAAAAGGAGGGATGAATGCTACAAATGCTGTCGATTAAGCTTAACTTGTATTGAACCTGGAATATCCCTTTTAGTATAGAACGTGCGGTCACAGGTGTGCGTTTATTGGAATGCTTACAACGGCTTTCGAATACAACTCATCCAATCAGAATTTAGGCTCAGAATGATCCATTTTATAATATGTGTTGGGCAATCAACCTTTCATGCATTTGAGCTGCTAGTATAAAGTCAAACAGCAGACTTTATGTGTGAAGCCCCATGAGTTTTTATCATTAATTTTAATTGTAGTGTTTTCTTTTGCATGCTATCAGCCGAAGAAGAAGAACATGACAGCATATCATGTGTTTTGTAAAGAGTACAGGGTGAATATCAACGCAGAGCAGCCAGGATTAGGTGAGTGCTGTTTCAATCTGTGTCAGTCATCTGTTCTGTGATTGGTTGTATTGTGCTTATGTCCTTGCTGGTCAATTTAATTTAACATAGTGGGAAATCTCCCTTTTCTGCCACAGACTTTGGGGAGCTGAGTAAGAGACTTGGAGAGATGTGGAAACAGCTGCCTGAAAAAGATAAACTGGTCAGCATTTCTCATTTTACTGAAATATTTCAAATAAAACATGACTTGGTTAATACATGTGCCTGGCCATCCTGGAGTAGCATGTGTTACAATCTTAAAGGGATAGTGCACCCATTATTGAAAATTCTCTCATTTTTTACTTACCCTCATGCTATCCCAGATGTGTGACTTTCTTTCTTCTGCTGAACACAAATTAAGATTTTTCAAAGAATATTTCAGCTCTGTAGGTCCATACAATGCAAGTGAATGGTGACCAGAACTTTGAAGGTCATAAACATAATCCACACAACTCCAGTGGTTTAGTCCATGTCTTCAGAAGTGATGTGATAAGTCTGGGTGAGAAACAGATCAATATTTAAGTCATTTTGTACCATAAATCTCCACTTTCACTTTTCCTTGTGTTTTTGCCGATTCATATTCTTCATGCATATCGCCACCTTCTGGACAGCTGGAGAATTTATAGTAAAAAAGGACTTAAACATTGATGTTTCTCACCCACACCTATCATATCACAAGAAAGTCATACACATCAGGGATGGCATGAGGGTGAGTAAACGATGAGATCATTTTCATTTTTGGGTGAGCTATCCCTTTAAACGGGATGGCAACCTTTTGTGATTTAATTAAAATGTGTGGCTGTTTTGCATATCCTTCTGATCTTTCTCACGCTGAAGGTTTGGAGACAGAAAGCTCAATATCTCCTGCACAAACAAAATAAAGCTGAAGCTATGACAGTCAAACGAAAGCCCTCAACGACATCAGAGAGCAAAAGCAAAGGTGAGACCGATGCTTATCTCTTCAGTATTTTTGTTTCTGAGTTATTAGAGTTTTCTTTGTGATGTGTTGAACATTGTTGTTGCAAATTCTGCTAATTTTAAAAGGATATCAAGATGGCTAACATTTATACATTTAGTTGACATTGCGAGAATGACCTGTGATAGCCTTAGAAACATCAGTAAATATTTGTTGAAAATGACAAATCAGTCAATTTTTTCGATTATAGGCCATAATTTTCCAGTTTATCAGTTTTGTTAAAGTTTTCATTTTTAGGGGGACCTGGGTAGCTCAGCAAGTATTGACACTGACTATCACCTCTGGAGTCACGAGTTCAAATCCAGGGTGTGCTGAGTGACCAGCCAGGTCTCCTTAGCAACCAAATTGGCCTGGTTGTTAGGGAGGGTGTAGTCACATGGGGTAACCTCCTCGTGGTCCAGATTAGTGGTTCCCGCTCTCAATGGGGTGTGTGGTAAGTTGTGTGTGGATCGTGGAGTAGCATGAGCCTCCACATGCGCTAGGTCTCTACGGTAATGCGCTCAACAAGCCACGCGATAAGATTGACAGTCTCAGACGCAGAGGCAACTGAGATTCATCATCCGCCACCCAGATTGAGGTGAGTCACTACGCCACCACGAGGACGTTGAGCGCATTGGGAATTGGGCATTCCAAATTGGGGAGAAAAGGAGAGAAAATAATAAATAAATGTGTGAAAATGCAGTTAGATGATTAGTGGTTCTCGCTCTCAATGGGGCACGTGGTAAGTTCAATATTCCTGTATTTCTGTGTCCCAGGTTCCAGTAAAGCTGCTGGTTTAGGGGCCGGATTGACTCCTCAGGGTCGCTCGGCTCTGTCTATGTCGTTGTCTCCGGTGCGGGTACCTGACATTGACCCCATTGATGCAGCTGCTCACTTGCAGCTACTCGGCGAGTCCCTGTCTCTGATTGGACATCGACTTCAGGAGACAGAGGTGTCGTAAAAATGTCCCTTTTTATGGACCATTCCATCCAAATAGGGGCTCAGTTGTCCCTTAAAAATATACAGATAGTAAAAGATGTCACACAATGACACAATTACATATACATTAACTATAAGCATCCTATCACAATAGCAGTATAACATTGAAGTACATCTATCTTACTGTAGTTAGTCGTCACTTCCTCTAAGTGGCATCTTAACCTATTTGCCACATAATAATTGAGTGAAATATTATTTGGAAGGAAATAATTTTACAAATGTAGCACTAAATACAGTTTAATAGTCTTTAACACAGCTATCAGCATTTATTCTTGGGGGAAATGTGATGCTGGTGCAGAAACTTTGGATTTTACATTCAGATTGTAAAATTGAGGCTACAGTTTATTCAGCCAGAAGGTGATCATACAAATCACGGCATCTCAGCAATTGTCTTTTTTGTCTCTGTAGGGGATGGTTGCAGTATCTGGCAGTCTATCTGTTCTCTTAGACTCTATTTTATGTGCTCTTGGTCCATTAACCTGTTTGACAGCTCAAGTCCCTCAAATCAACGGCTGTCCACGCAACGTCCTGGTGAGAAACACTGCAGTTTTTTTAATTCATTATATAGCAATGTCCCCAAAATCACACTGGGATTTGTAAAAATGATTATTAATATGTCACAATATTAAAATTTGTATTAAATATTTTAAAAAATTATAAGATTTTTATTATTTATAAAAATTATAAAATGTTTATACTAATTATATTAAATATAAAAAATGTCATTTTTTTTAAACATTTGTTAAAAATGTAAATTTTTACCCCCGTTTTATATATATATATATATACTGTATATATGTGTGTGTATATTTCAAATAATGCTGTTCATATAATGATTTAAACTCTTTGTTTATTGCAGTCAAATACTTTGGACAACATCGCTTATATAATGCCTGGACTATGAATCACTTTTACTTGCACTTACAAGAGACTGGATTACATATGGATTACATATGGATTACATATGGATTACATATTTGCAGAGGCATTCAAATGAGAACCTCCTTTTTTTACTTTTTCATGTGTTGTAAAAAACAATGGACATTCTTAGTATGTAAAATGTTTTTAAGAAATAGTATTTAAATGATTTTGTCATTTTTTTTTATTGTTATAAAAAAAATCCCTCTTTTAAGAGAACAATTCTGACACAACTTTTGTGTTGATGGTCTCAAAGTTTCAGTGTTCCAGCCTGTCATGAGAAGTGTGTGTGAGTGTATGTAAATATTGGTGAATTTATGCTGTCATAATGTCAAGAGGATTTTATGTTTTTTTAAATATGTGCAGTTTTATTTTAGTGCCAATTGTTTTTTATTCCCCCATAATTTAATATTGAGTTAATTTATACCAACAGCAGTTCATCTGCGCTATCATAATTTCAGTTTTTTGTTATGAAAATGTAATATGATAGTTTTACTGTTTTAGCATGCTTACAGAAAAAGGATGTATAACATCATTTAATAGGTGCACTAAGTAATAAAAAAAATGATAATTTTGTTCAAATGTGTAAAATGTTACACATTCACATGAGATGAGACTCAGTGATTCTCCCCACATGATGGCTGTCATATTGAGATACTCGTCACTTTATCGTAGTAACCCCCCTATTATCGAACACTTTTGGGGAATAGGGTACTTCTACAATAGCAATGATAACGTTTTTCATGGTGCGTTATCTACGCAAATGTGTAAGTATAAGTCGGATCAGCCAGTAAAACATAAAAAAATTACTTAGTGCACAAAAGTATGACTGTTTTACTCAAGTAGTTTTAGGAAATAAAATGTTTTATAATATATTTGCATTGTTACATGTGTGTATCGCATTGCCTTTTTTGGGGGGAAAATCCTTTTTTAATTCTTTTCATTAAATCACAAATATCTTATTAAATGTTTTATACAAGGATTTATAAAATGATGTTATGAATTACACTGCCGTTCAAAGGTTTGGGGTCAGTTGACTGAAATGTTTCTCATGATCTTAACAATGTTTTGATCTGAAGGCAGATGCTTAAATGTTTGAAATTAGTTTTGTAGACAAAAATGCCACCATATTAATTTATTTCATTATAAAACTAAAATTTAATTTAAAAAATAAGTTTTGAAATGGATGACTTGGATCAAATCATTAAGAAAATCATCCAATAAGTGCCCAACATAGATGGGAACTCCTTCAATACTGTTTAAAAAGCAAGAAGTTGGTGGAGAAAATGTCAATGTGCAAATTCTAGGCACAGTTGGATGATAAAGATGTTAAAATATAACACCGTTTTGATTTATTTTGGATTTTTTTTAGTCACAACATAATTCCCATATTTCCATTTCCCTCCAGAAGACATGGTTAAACTACCGGAGTCATATGGATTACTTTTATGCTGCCTTTATGTGCTTTTTGGATCTTCAAAGTTCTGGTCACCATTCACTTTCATTGAATGGACCTACAGAGCTGAAATATTCTTCTTAAAATCTTTGTCTTCAGCAGATGAAAGAAAGTCATGCACATCTGGGATGGCATGAGGGTGAGTCAATGATGAGAATTACAATTTTTGGGTGAACTATCCCTTTAAAGTCGTTTTAACCCAGAAATTCCTGTGACACAGCATGCTTTAGGATTTCTGTGTGCACAACATTTTTGTAGACAAAAGCTAAAGACTGTGGAAAGTGGAAATGTGCATAAATAACATGGTTAGATTGCATGCAAATGATGGAAGTACTGGGGATAGGGTTGCCACCCGTCCCGTAAATTTGGAAACAAGTTGGAAAATGTGCCTATGGTGTGTAAGGGACCGGCTGAAAACTCCACACATTGTGCTAAATCTGTGGAACTGCTTGAATTTGATGAAGGGAGAGTGCTAAACTTCCGGTGTGGTTCAACCCATAACAATGTTTAGCAACACTGTAACCTTACCCCTTTTCTCCACCCTTTCATGAAAGAAAGTGTTTTAGCACAGCACACTTTAAAGAAATCCCTCTAAAAGAGGTGTGTTTCAGAGAAAGAGGACGAAAGAGGTGGAGGCTGACCCAGGAGCATCACATGTTTGGGCAGAGCTACCCTGGTGGAACAGCAGGACAAACAAGAAGTGCAGAGAAACACAAAGCAACAGCTCACAAGCACACGTTTCAGAAGGGAGATCAGTCTCTCATTCTTAGGTAAGCTTTCGCAATCTTATGTTCTTTATCACATTACACATAATCAAAAACAGCCATCAGTTGTTTGGTGTGGCAGCTGTTGTTTAGTGCTGCGTTGCTGGAGGAAGCTGACATTGCTTGTGTTTTAGGCTAATTTTAAACTGGCAATTGAATGTTGGCAGTTTTGAAAGAGTTTACTGTGGCTGAAGTGTGTGCAATGTGGGTTTGTATACTAGTTCCTCTCTGCTGAGTCATCTGACAGGAATGATATCCTCCATTTGCCCTCTAACAATCATTTTCCCTTTAGATCAGAAACTACAGTGTGTTTATTTTAAGGGATAGTTCACACAGAACTGCCATCCCAGACGTGTAGGACATTTTTTATTCTTCTGCTGAACACAAATTAAGATTTTTAGAAGAATATTTCAGCTCTGTTGGTCCATACAATGCAAGTGAATGGTGGGCAGAACTTTGAAGCTCCAAAAAGCACATAAAGGCAGCAGAAAATAGTCATTCAGAAGACTCCAGTGGTTAAATCCATATATTCAGAAGGGATATGATAAGTCTGGGTGAGAAACAGATCAAGATTTAAGTCCAGTTGTGGAGTGGTGGTGTAGTGGTCCAAGCACATAACTGGTAATCTGGTAATCAGAAGGACGCTGGTACGAGCCCCACAGCCACCACCATTGTGTCTTTGAGCAAGGCACTTAAATCCAGGTTGCTCCGGGGGGGATTGTCCCTGTAATAAGGGCTCTATAATTCGCTTTGGATAAAGCGTCTGCCAAATGCATAAATGTAAATGTAAAGTCCTTTTTACTATAAATCCCCAACTTTACTTTCACGTTCTTCTTCTTTGGATTTTGTCGATTCACATTCTTCGTGCATATCGCCACCTACTGGGCATGAAGGAGAATATTTAGGAAAAAAGGACTTAAATATAGATCTGTTTCTAATCCACACCTATCATATCGCTTCTGAAGACATGATTTAAAGCCCTGGAGTTTTATGGATTACTTTTATGCTGCTTTTATGTGTTTTTCTTTTTTTTTCAAAGACCACCATTTACTTGCATTTTATGTACCCGCAAAGCTGAGATATTCTTCAAAAAAAAATCTTTGTTTGTGTTCAGCAGAAGAAAGTCATACAGGTTTTGAACAACATGAGGGCAAGTTACATTTTTGGGTGAACTGTCCCTTTAAGAGCTGTAATTGATGATGTAATGTATGGGTAGCCAGCTGGTAGGTAGCTGTGCAGTGTGCAAACTTCACTCCCCTGGCCTCAAGAGGCGCACTAGCGACTGACGCTGGAGGCTGTAGCCTTTAGCCTCCTCGTTAGCGTGCCCGCCTCTCATGCTGGAGACCCCAGTTCAAATCCCGCTCAGAGTGGGCCGGTTACAGTGGTGCCATGACCCGGATGGGAGTGAGGTTTAGGCGGGTGAGTGTAATGGTAACCAGCTAGTAGGTAGCTGTGCAGTGTGTATACCTCATTCCCTTGACTCAAGATTCACATTAGCGACGGACACTAGAGGCTGTAGCCTTTAGCCTCCTCATTAGCTGGTCTGCCTCCCATGCCAGAGACGCGGTTCAAATACTGCTCAGTGTGGGCCGGTTACAATGGTGCCGTGACCCGGATGGGAGTGAGGTTTAGGCAGGTGACTGTAATGGTAACCAGCTAGTAGGTAGCTGTGCAGTGTGTAAACCTCATTCCCTTGACTCAAGATTCACATTAGCGACAGATACTACAGGCTGTAGTCTTTAGCCTCCTCATTAGCATGCCTGCCTCCCATGCCAGAGACACCGGTACAAGTCCCGTTCGGATCAGGTCAAGCAGGACCGATTGTTATAGTTGTAAGACAATCTCTCAGTCTACTGCATAATAAATATACTGTTATGTTCTGTTGTTTTCTTCAGGTGCAGACTATGGAGAGAAGTACGGCACAGGATGAAATTCACCAGGAAGAGAAAGAAAGAGCAGGAAGCAGTGAAGGAGAGCAGACAGACCCAAAGGAAAGAGGTTGAAATTCACTTTCACTGTGCCTTCAAAAAATATGGTTTTATCTGCTTTATGCTAACAGAAAATGATGTTAGTTCCTTGAAAATACCATGGAAAGACAAAAGCGTTGCAACCCAGTCACAGTTCATGTTTCTGAAACAAACATTTTCATGTTTAATGTTTCTAAGATTATAATTAGAGGGTGTGTGACAACAAATGTGCCTTAAATATAATGAAAAAAACAAAGATCATAAACTGGACAAATTATTTTTTTAATTGTTTTTATAAAGCGTTGTATTTTAAACCACGTGCTGTTACATTAATGGCGATATGATGCGTATCCTGAAAGGTGTATTGCATCAGTTCAGCCTGAAGGTGGCGATATTGCTTTAAAACGGCTTATATCTCGCGTAGGCCGTCATAATTGAAAACAGTATTAAAACCACTTTCCGTTCACTTTCTGTATTTATTATAGACATTTTATTTTAAAGGACATTATATCCAAATGTTTTTGATTCTATTATGAAACAGCATTTCCTTTAACCTGTTGTCCATGTTTACAAAAATGTGAAAAATAAGGTAGCCTATAAAATTTGGTCTGATATAAATACAGTTCTGCTCTGTTTCACATTCTGAGAGTACTTGTAATTTTTTAATTGCTTTAGTTTCGTTGTATAAGTTTGGTCTCATGCCATGGGATTGATTTATTTATCGTGGTATTTAAGAAGTATAATCCATGTCTGGAATTACATGCTGTGTGGAAACCAAGAGACAGTCCTTCCTATCAAACATTAAACTTAACATGTAAAACATGTTGTGTTTTTAAAATATGAAGAAACAATTCTTGATTTTTGTCTGCTTTAAAATCAATTTTGTATGAATCCATCACAGACTCATCAAAAAACTATTGCAAAAGCAGGCATGACTGTCTTTTTTTGAAAATGGAAGGTCAACAAGTTAAACATTACATTTTGAACTTTAGATGTGATTATATTGTTCATTTCCTTGCACTGTTTTATTTTATTTTATAAAACGGAAATCTTTATTACAGCAAAGTTACAGCACAACTGCTGGTAATATTGGCGGTTAATAAGGATGCACTTTGTGTACTGTAGGTACTTGAACATAATATTCAAATATTAAATATTGAGAGGTTGAAAAGCAAGCTCAAATATTTTTAAGCAATCGATAGTGGCCTAAAAAACAGTGTAGAATAAATAAATAATTCCACGATTTAATATTTTGATATGGTGATGACACTACACATTTTATTACAGGTTGAGTGAACCCTCAGTCACTTCTTATATTGTTCTTTGTAGCTCGTGTCTGTGTTTAATTAGTCTCTGTGTTTCTGTGAGTGGTTCTAGAGTTGAGACTGGTGCTGCTCGGCTCGGCGGGTTCCGCGAAAAGCACTGTGGTTGATGCCATCATGGGCGGCCTGAAATCTGAATCTGAGTGCAATTCAGGGCCTGAGACGCCGCCCACTACTGATTGTCAGAAGAGATGTGTGAGTGTGTCAGGACGACAGGTGAGGTCACGTCTCTAAACTCTAAAAACAGTCTAGTGCACATCTTGTCATTCACAGTCTCTTACGCATTTGCTAGTTATAAAATTGTAAAAAGTGATTTGTGGTTTGACTGACATATCAAAAGTATTTAATACAAAATATGTCACATTTATATTCAGAGCATGTCATAAATTCAACACAAAAGTCTTGGCTCTGAAATCTGATTGTAAGAGTAACTTTCGAGGCTGCTGTGAAGAATTAAATTCTATACAGCATTAATTTGAAGGTTCCCCAGAAAGTATTTTGATACCTAAGCCACACATCTTAAAGGGATAGTTCACCCAAAATGAAAATTCTCTCATTATTATTCACCCTCATTCCATCCCAGATGTGAATGACTTTCTTTCTTCTGCTGAACACAAACTAAGATTTTCAGAAGAATATTTCAGCTCTGTAGATCCAGTGCAAGCGAACGGTGGCCAGAACTTTAAAGCTAAAAAAGTATATAAAGGCAGCATAAAAGCAATCCATACGACTCCAGTGGGTAAATCCATATCTTCAGATGTGATATGATAGATGTGGGTGAGAAACAGATCAATATTTAAGTCCTTTTATACTGTAAATCTTCACTTTCACTTTCACATTCTTCTTTTGTTTTTGCCGATTCATATTCTTCGTGGATATCGCCACCTACTGGGCAGGTAGGATAATCTTTTTTATAAAAGGAACTTAAATATTTAACTGTTTCTCGTGGATTTAACCACTGGAGTTTTATGGATTACTTTTATGCTGCCTTTATGTGCTTTTTTGAGCTTCAAAGTTCTGGCTACCATTCACTTGCATTGTATGGACCTACAGATATTAAATATTCTTCTAAAATCTTCATTTGTGTTCAGCAGAAGAATAAAAAATGGCATACACGTCATCTGGGATGCCATGAGAGTAATAAGAATATTAATATTTTGGGGTGATCTATCCCTTTAAGGACCTATTTCTAGTTGATATAACACCTAAAATGTATTTTGTTGGTTTGTTTGTAATAAAAGTTGTTAAATAATATTTTTATTCTTCTCCCTCTCATTTCCTGTCACCTCTCTACTTTCCCTATCCCATTAAAAAATTAAAGGCCATAAAAAAAAATCAAACCAAGTGGTATTTACACAAATTACCTTTTTTCAGAACAACGTTCACTTTTCTGAGACACTTTTGCAATTACTTGGTCCCAAACTGGTCCCAAGGTAAATTTTAGCGCATGTGCTATCTATCTGATCTGTTTGATATTTTGTTACCGAGTCCTTTAAGTGTGGCTTAAGAGTTCAAATATTTTTTGGAGCCACTGTATGGTTACAATATCACCTTCCATTTAGCATGGTAAAAATGACTGTAACACATGGCCTCTTGTGGCCTACTGCTTTATTGCATATTTCAACCATTATTAATTTTGTGCCATTTCCAAATAGATCTATTAGCCCCCCCTTAATTCATAGTGAATTGTAGGGGCTCTTTTCTAAATCTCTGCTTTCTCCTTGTGTACAGGTGGCTGTAGTAGACACACCCGACTGTCTGTGTGTTGAGCGCCCAGCTGAGGAAGTCCGCCGTCAGTTCTCTCTCTGCGCGGCTTTATCGGTCCCGGGGCCCCACGCTTTCCTGCTATGTGTCCCAGTCCACCGTCCCAGCAACCTGGAGCTCCAGATTTTGGAGACCATAGAGAAGGTGTTTGGCCCTGAAGCTGTTAGTAAACACGCAATGGTGCTCTTCACACGAATGGAGAGGCTGCCTGAGAATGTGTCTCTGGATGAGTATCTCGATACAGAGCGAGCAGACTTACTGGAGCTTATACAGAAGTGTGGGGGCAGACATCACCCCCTGTGGCTGGGAACAAACGTAGAAGAGCTGTTAGAAAAGGTGGAGCAGATGTTGAAAGAAAGCGGGACACCATTCTACACCTGTCCTCTGTTACAGGAGGCAAAGAGGAGAGTGGGAGAGAAAGAGCAGGAGATCTTGAGGAGCAGAAGAGGAGGAGGAGAGCCCGATTCGTCCTCAGACATGGAGAGAATAAGGGAGGAAGCGGAGAGGAGTGTGGACGATCTGGTGGTGGAGGGGATCGCTGATCTTTGCCTCTCCACTCTGAACCCTTCGTTCTTACGCTGGTTGTGGGACAGTGTGGTCGGATGGCTCGTTTGGTTCCCGAATATGGTGCGGGGCAGTACTTTACTGGGGTCGTTTGTAGGGTTGTTTGTCGGGGGGCCCTTAGGAGGGGCCATGGGAGCAACGGTGGGATCTGTTGCTACGGAGATGGGTAGACGGAAACGAAAAACAAATTAAATTGATTAACTCAGCAACATTCTTTCCTTGATAAGTCATTAACATGCATTATGTAACGCTTAACAGATCAGGAGTTCTTGTACACTTAAATATGAATAAAGGAACATTTTTTAAAATTAAAATTTAACCTGTAAATAAATGGAAACTTTTAGGACATTTTAATCAAAGGAAAGTGAAGAAGAAATATTTACATTAAGAGGGAATAATTGCCCCTTGGATTTGATTTCAAGGCTTTTTTTATTAAATATTTTACATTTATGGGGGTATTTTTCCTAAACCGATCTCAAAACTCTGTGTCAAGAGTCTTTTAATTAAAATACTTGAGTTTAATCAATTAATTAACAAAGGTCTCAATCGGAATAATTAGATTGAGAAATTATTACCCTGTTAACATCAAATTAAATCAATAATAAATCATAATTTGTGTGATAACAGGTATAATTAAGGTTCAAATAGAATATTAAGAACCATATTAGTTGTTACAAATAAAAAGATTTTGTGCCCATATTTTGGATTTTCTGTGGTGTTTTTGCCCAGAGCACCTCTATATTTCTGACCCTGTTGCAAATTTGCAAAATTGACCATGTGTCAGACTTCCTTGTTTCCATTGAATCAAACAAGTTGTTTTAGTATTTTAAGCATTTCAAATACTAAAACATTCTGAAATTCATGTTCATTTTTCAATGCATATTTTACTAGTAGTCTCAAGACTTTTGGACCCCTCTGTACAGTATGTACCAACATTTTAGGACATGTTTGAATGTACATTAACTAATGATCTGTTCAGCATAATATATGCAATGTTTGTTTCCAAACTCTCAAGAGGTGCTTAAAGAGTTTTAAAGCTTAACACCAAAAAAATACGTAATGCAAAAAGTATTTTGTTTTTTAATGGTGAGTATAAAGAGGTTAAAAGTGCCTTTGAAATTGATCTTTCAGCTAATTTCTTTTAGACCGTATGCACCCATAGTTCTTGGACTGCAGCTTTTTTGCCTTCAAAAACATGGGGGTGTTTTTTTACTTTTAAAAACGAATTATTCTTGAGCACCTTAAATCCAGTGATGAAGAGTACTATCGTAACACTGTGGCACATAAAAGCTTTATTTCCCACATAAGTTAAAATCACTACTAAAATAAGTTTCGCTAATTGTGAAGCACTTCGTTTTCAAGTGATGTTTTCAGCTGTAAAATTAAACACTGTAAGATTAGACTTTGTTTACACTGTCTAAACTATTTAAAATCTATGTGCATTATTATGAGGTCACTCCTGCACTAAACAGCAGTCGTGGGACATATGCATGCTGTACATTTTGAAACGCATCATTGAAATGCATTATAACATTGATATACTCTGTTTTCTTTTACATGTGCAACTTTGTCAGTTAACCGACATGCAGCTCAAATGTTTCTGCAGCTGTTTGAAATAGGAGTATGCAAATAAAGCGTTCTAATGGAAATAATTGCTGATGTGTGAGTAATCGGCATGCAGTGTTTTACGATAGTTAAATAAGAATAAGAAACGATAGATAAAAAATCTAATGAATTCTCATAAAAATATGACCATAAATTAGTATATATTAAAATTACATTTTCAGGGTTCAATAAACGTAAAGCTCAATTGAAAGCATTTTTATTTATTTTTTGGGACTTTTTCCTTTTCTTAATAAAAAAAAGAAGCTAAATATGGATTACAGTGAGGCATTTACAATGGAAGTGAATGGGGTCAATTTGTTTGACCCCAAGCTAAAACACTCAATGTTTCAAAAGTATAGCCACAAGACTAAAACAATGTGTGTTAACCTGATTTTAGCGTGACAATTACTTAAACATCTGTAAAACGATGATTTAAACAACATTACAGCTCAAATAACACACATGTTTCAACAGAGGAAGTGATTAAGTGTTTTAAAAAACATGTAAGTTTCACATTTCTGCCTTTAAACCCTTTAAAAATTGCCTCATTCACTTCCATTGTAAGTGCCTCACTCTGTCCTCGGGACGAGTGGGAATGACTTTTTGTGGTAATCAATATTATGCAACAAATGCTGTCGATTGAGCTTAACTTGAACATTAAATATTCCTTTAAATACTAGTATTTGTTTGGGAGATATAGAATGGTCATATTTGTAATATTGTTTAGATATGTTGCATATATACACACAAATGTGACATTTGGTTTTGTATGAGTGAAAGTTATATGTATTATTTGAGTAGTTGGGATGCCCTATGGAGTGACCTTAGGTATATTCCTTCTAAAACTATTTTAAACAGCATTTTGGTAAGTGTTTCTAATTATTATGCATGTGGTTTTATGCATCGTTTGGCAACAGTACATCTTTTTTTAAATGACACCCCTTAAAAATCTGCTTACAAGTGATATTTACCTTGATTTGTCTTTCTTTTCGTCCAACACCACTTGTCATATTTCATCTCAAGCATGTTATTCACTGACACTTTTGCTAACTTAAAAAATTATTCTATAAAAATAAATAAATAAAAATAGTTTTTTGTTGTGAAATAACACCACAACTGTGGTACCGTCATACATTTTTGAAAAATGTATAGAAATTTATCCACACAAAAAAAATAATGAAATTTGTTTCTGTTTATTTTTCACTTTATTTATATTGAAAACGATCAAATCTATACATAAAAGGTATTTGAAAAGCGGCAAAAATAAATTATGGAGGGCTGGTGAAAATGTTTCCCATTCAGTATTAACAAAACCGTCATATAAAAAATAAAAAAAGTTGAAATCTGTTTATTTTGAAAATAAATAAATAAAAAATCAACCCCTGGGACATGAAAGTGCCAGAAGTAGAGGAAACAGATATATAACTTAAAATCTTGATGTTGATTTTTTTTCTAAAAGGACAACGGACATGTCATACATGTCTATGTATTTACATGTATAGTCAGCAGATATGCATGTGTGTGTGTGTATGTATATATTTACAGTATATATCAGATTTCTGTATAGGATATATCCATCAGTTTAAACAGAAAGCTTGAGTTGTAAATCCGTTTTCAAAAACAAAGCTCTACAAGAAACCTAATCTATCTGTAGGCTTCCTGTAATCTTTTAACAGCAGCAGGAGACACAAGCAGAGTGCAAATATATTGTGAACATGCTTTTATGCTGCTGCAGAAAGACAGCAGATAGACAGATGCAGAGATGTCTCTCTCTCATTCTCTTGAAAGAGCAGGTTTATGGTTTTGACATTGACATAAGTGATAGTCTGCTAAAGCCATCCATCAAAAAACCCATCCCTGTATTTCTGCCTTCAGTACAGCAAGGCGTTTCCTAATGTGGGTGGTCCGCCCAGGAAGAGAGAAAGCGAGAGAGAGAGAGAGAGAGACTGCTCTCATGTTTCTAAGGACAGAGAGAGAGAGAAAAGCAAAGAATGAGAATGTGGAGTGAGGGGGAAAGCGCTTGCTGTGGGACGTACATCTGTCTTCCAGATGTGGCTTTCGCAGTTGTTTGAAACAGGAAAAAAGAAAGTTTAAAATTAAAGAAAATTGGTGCTAAACAGATTTTTATTGTCAGGGATTACGGATGTAGTGTCGTATAGATTACAGTATAGCAAGCTGTGTATGACTCAGCCAGTACTGTATATTTTAACCTCAGATCCATCTTCTTAAAGAAACTGTGCAGGAATGATGTAGCGCGGCCCCCTGCGTTCTTGGACTTGTGGATAACATGTTTAAAAGGAACACCTGTCCAAATATTATTCTGTCCTATTGGACGTGTGTCTGGAAGAGGAGAGAGAGGGATGAGAAAATGAGGGGAAAATGTTGGAGAAGTGCAAAAGAAGCAACAGAAAGGATGAAAAAGAGGAGATATGGATTAATATGCAGGGAAATAAAAATAATAATAATTAAAAAAACAGCAATGGATCTCTCACCTGTATAAAACGTGTATTAGAGTGTTTCTACGGGAGCTTTTGGGGTTATAAAGCTCACATCAAACCTGTTTTTGGAAACTTTTTACCGGCCCATCATAATGTATTTTTGCTTCTTTTCAGATGCCTTTATACTGTATAGGTTTTATTGTTTAACCCAGATTTTCAATCTTCAAATTTTTAATTAGAACATTCAAATATTATACCATTTTTAATCTATGATCATCTGAAAAAAGAAATAAACATAACCCATTTGAATATTTATTATAATACTGATTTATATCAATTTAAACACAAATTACAGTTATCAAATTACCTTAGTTCAGTCATTTCCATCATGACCATCAATTTGGCCACTAATAAAGTAGAATTTTCCTATGATGCATTTACATCAGTTATAATTAGACAAATGAACTAAACTACTGCGAGTGTGAAAAATATATTTTAAGGGAGTCTGCAGGTCCAAAAGTGCCCATAGTTGAACAAACACCCATTAACACACAAAACCTGCTGAACACACATGATGTACATCTTTCACGAGGATATGGCAATATGGTTAGCTCTCAAAGAACCCAATGCCCTTGAGAACCGACACCAAGAAGATTTGTGCTTGTATGTGTAACACTGGCCAAAGTCTCGCAGAGCCACAAGTGGCCCATTATTAATACAGAAACGATAAGTTATGTCTCTTTGGCCCTCAGCAAAGATGTTGTTGTAAGGGCCTTGCGGTCCTCTCAATGAGGAGCAGAAGCAAACTGCAGATGCCTCAAAATTTCTCTGTTATCATCGCAGCCTGTGGGCTGAGAGAGACAGAAAACCAAAAGGAAATAAACAGGATGACCCACTCTTTTCCCAAAGCACACACAGCATCGTGCATCAAGCTTGCGCACACACACACACTTCATGAAATTGAAAAGTCGTGAATGCTCCTTTAATATATGCAAAGGACTGAGGCACAGCACAGTGGGATGGAACTCTATTACAAATGGAGACTTTCATCCTTTCTTTTAAAAAAGTAAAGTCAAACAATAACATAAATTGCTAATAAGATAACTGTATTACTATGGAAATACCGTTTTCACTTTAAAGCATAAAAAAAATTAAAAGGTGAAAGTCTAATAAATAAAAATGAAAACAGAGATGTAGAAGCTTGGATAAACTCTTGAAGTGATGCCAAATGGTGTAGGCCTAAATAGAATTATGACCTTTATTTGACAATCTAAATTCAGTAGTGATATCGGTCACTAATTTCAACAAATACATTTTTTTGGGGGTCAGACTTGTTATGACTTATGAAAAATCCAGGAAAACAAAAGACTAATAACTAAAATAAAAAGAGAAATTTAAAAGCTTGATTAAACCCTTATGGTGAAGCTAGCTGGTATATAGACTCACGACCTGTAATTTGGTTTGCAATAGGAACATTTATTTATATATATATTTTTATATAATTTATTATAGAGTATATACACCGATCAGCCACAACATTAAAACCATCTGCCTAATATTGTGTAGGTCCCCCTCGTTCCACCAAAACAGTGCCAAACCGCATCTCAGAACAGCATTGAGATGATATTTTTCTCACCAAAATTGTACAGAGTGGTTATCTGAGTTACCGTAGACTCTGTCAGTTCAAACCAGTCTGGCCATTCTCTATTGGCCTCTCTTATCAACAAGGCGATTTCATCCGCAGAACTGCCACTTACTGGATGTGTTTTGTTTTAAGCTCCATTCGGAGTAAATTCTAAAAAGCTTAGAGGTAAAGACGCTGACTACCACCTCTGGAGTTCGCTAGTTCGCTAGTTCGAATTCCAGGGTGTGCTGAGTGACTCCAGCCAGGTCTCCTAAGCAACCAAATTGGCCCGGTTGCTAGGGAGGGTGGAGTCGCATGGGGTAACCTCCTCGTGGTCACTATAATGTGGTCAGTTCTCAGTGAGGCGCGTGGTGAGTTGAGTGTGAATGCCGCGGTTAGTGGCGTGAAGCCTCCACACACGCTATGTCTCCGTGGCAATGTGCTCAACAAGCCACGTGATAAGATGCGTGGGGTGATGGTCTCAGACACGGAGGCAGCTGGGATTTTTCCTCCACCACCCAGATTTGAAGATACTTCAAATGCAAAGAAGCAAAAGTCGTGGTTTCAGTAAGATAGTTACCATGGAAGTCAATGTGGCCAGTACATAAAAAATACAAAAACATTTTTTAGTATAGCTACAAGACGTTAACATTATTAATATTAGCATGATTTTTGTGTAATAAAAATGCTTACAATCCTTTCCTTTATAAAGTTATTTCCAATATTTCAACTTTGTAAACCCTATGAACGATTTTATCACACTGAATTCATGTAGAACAGAGATTACTAGAATCATGTTAACACATATAATGTTTATGTCTTGTGGTTATAGTTTTGAAACAGTGTGCATCTTAATGTTTATGGACTGGCCCCATTCACTTCCATTGTAGGTGCCTTGCTTTTTAAATAAACAAGGGACAGGTCGAAATATTTCTGTGATAATTAACCTTACGCTACAAATGCCATCTTTTAAGATAACTAGTTTTGAACCTGGTACCTTCCTTTAACATTCACTTAACTTTCTGGCCATACTTCTGAAAAAGCTTTACAGAAAACGAAACAAAAAAGAGAGATTTCTTCCTTGAATAAACCTAGTAGACGTATGTGGAAAAAGGACCTGTACTCTATTAATCTATATATAGTAGATACACAGGTCTTGAACTGATTTACATTTACATTTATTCATTTGGCAGACTGATATATTCTTAATGTTTAAAGTGGTTAAAATCCTTCATATATTTTAAGAAACAGCCTTGGTGCATATAAATTCACACTTTTTAGCCAAAGCACACGACTGGTGATTCATTGTGAACACAGTATGAGTCTTCTGAAACACACTGATGTCCAGTGCCCAACCCTACAGAGAGTGAGAGCTCCACCCGACTGAAGTCCCCTCATCTTTTTCCTATTAGTGCTATTTTCATGTTCCACCCTGTAGAGTGAGTGTGTGTGTGTGTGTGGCTGGGATTGTTGAGAAGGAGTGCGCAACAGCATCTCTATTCTATTTTTATGTGTGTGGCATTCGGCAACCTATCAAGCATTGATAATAGCCCTGGCCAAGTTACAAAATAAAAATGAACCAACAAAAGTTTTCTTTCGTAATGGCACATTGAGTGCTTATTTTGTTTAAATGCACACAATCAAACTGTTAACGTTTATGAGGCACTGGCAACGTTTCAGTGCATAAAATGCTGGTGTTTATTTATTGCATTTGTGAACACAAGTGAAGCCTAGCTATGAGGCATGTGCACACAAAAGGTTTGCTTTGCAACGTCTACATTCAGCTGGATCATGTTTTTTGTCTGAATAGATACAGTAGATCTATCTAACTAGGTTAAAGTTGGTTCAAGTAGCATTACAGTTTAACTGTACAACTCCTTTAACTGTAGCCTTGAGAGATCTTAAACTGACTCTAGTGTGCGTACGAATGATCCTTCCCCTCAAATCACAGTGGGAGCCATGCTGTTCTCTGCACAGGGCCTTAATTGATTAATTGTGCAGGCCTCACTAACTGACATGCTGCTGGTAGTGTGGGCACGGCCCACATTTGAAGTGAAGGCCTGCGGGATGTGTTTGAACCTACCGTAGAGAGATCACTGCGCTTTGTAATGGACACCGCTCTGCGGTCTCGACGCGGCTCAGGGTCAAGCCAAAGCAAGCAAACTGTTGCTCCCATTACCAGACACAGCGAGAGACCTGGATACCGCTTCAAGGATGAATTAATACAGTGCAGACTTGACCAGGATTGCTCCTGTCCAATACAGTGAAACAGGGGCTTAATCCTGCCCCAACCACACAAATGCGTAATGGAACAGTCAGTTCTGATTGGATTACGTCATATAGTTCATACCCCATTGTTTTGAGTCATTAGCTGATCTGAAAATCCTGCAAGACACTGAAATGTTACTGGGGCAATTACAAAATTCTATGTTTGGAAAATTCATCTTAAGGTGGTAGCCATGTTTTTGAACATGGTAGCTGGTTTCTGACTGATCAAAGCTGGTTATTAGCTAGTTGCGAGCCAAACACTAGCTTGATCACTTTAACACTTGAAAGGGCAGGAACATAAAAATACCCCAGCAAATTAATTACATTTAATTTAATACATATAAATATATTGCTTGATAAAACAAAATATTAAAAATTACATATTTTAATAAAAGGTTAACAAATTAATTCAAGTCAAGTCAAAGTTTATTTGTTGAGCACATTTAAAAACAACCGAAGTTGACCGAAGTGCTGTGCAGTATAATATACAGGGCAATAAAATCAAACAAATAATGGACAAGCTAAAAAAAACAAAACACACACACATTATGATATAATATATAAAGTAAATACTAAAAACAAATATTGCTTGGTAAAAAAAATATTTTGAAATAAATAAAAGTAGAAAGTTTAATAAAAAGAAGGAAAGTTTATTTATTGCTTCCCCCTCCCCACCCAAATAATACTACTAATACAAATATTTTTTTAATAAAAATGCTTTTTAGTTCAATAAAATAAATAAAGATGATTAATACAAAGTTAACAAATGAACTTATCACTATTTTCCAGCACATTAGGGATCAAGTAGTACTACTAACAAAACATATATCATATAGATAGATAGATGCCTTACTCAAGGGCCCAATAGTGGCATCTTGGTGGTGCTGGGCTTGAACCCCCGAACTTCTGGTCAGCAACCCTGAGCCTCAACCGCTGAGCCACCACTGCCACTATGGGACTACATCAGTTGTCTGTGACAAAGATGCCTCCCTTACAGATGTGCTGAACGAATTCTACGCTCAGTTTGAGGCGCAGAACAACGTGGTGGCGAGGAAGACCACCCCTCCTCCCAACGACCAGGTGCTCTGTCTTACCACGGCCGATGTGAGAAAAACTCTACGCAGAGTCAACCCACGGAAGGCTGCTGGACCAGACAACATTCCTGGCAGATTGCTTAGAGGATAGGCAGACCAGCTGGCAGATGTTCTTACCGACACCTTCAACATCTCTCTGAGTAGCGCCGTCGTTCCAACGTGCTTCAAGGCCACCACCATCATCCCCATGCCAAAGAAGTCTTCAGTGTCCTGCCTCAACGACTACCGTCCCGTCACACTCACACCAATCATCATGAAGTGCTTCGAGAGGCTCGTCATGAGGCACATTAAGACCCAGCTGGCCCCCTCACTAGACCCACTGCAGTTTGCGTATTGTCCCAACCGTACAACAGACGACGTCATCGCCACCACCCTCCATCTGGCCCTCACCCACCTAGATAAAAATGACTCATACGTTCGAATGCTGTTCATAGACTTGAATGCTGCTCAGCATTCAACACAATCATTCCTCAACTCCTGATTGGAAAGCAGAACCTGCTGGGTCTGGACACCTCCCTCTGCAACTGGATAGGACTTCCTGATTGGGAGACATCAGTCAGTCCGGATCGGTAACAGCATCTCCACCACCACCACACTGAGCACTGGGGCCCCCCAGGGCTGTGTGCTCAGTCCACTGCTGTTCACTCTGCTGACTCACGACTGTGCAGCAATGCACAGCTCGAACCACATCATTAAGTTCGCCGATGACACGCCCGTGGTGGGTCTCATCAGCAAGAACGACGAGTCAGCATACAGAAAGGAGGTGCAGCAGCTAACGGACTGGTGTAGAGCCAACAACCTGTCTCTGAATGTGGACAAAACAAAAGAGATGGTTGTTGACTTTAGGAGAGCACAAGGTGAACACTCTCCGCTGAACATCGACTGCTCCTCTATGGAGATCATCCAGAGCACCAAATTCCTTGGTGTTCACCTGGCGGAGAACCTCACCTGGTCCCTCAACACCAGCTCTATTACCAAGAAAGCCCAGCAGCATCTCTACTTTCTTCGGAGGTTGAGGAAAGCACATCTCCCACCCCCCCATCCTCACTACATTCTATAGAGGGACTATTAAGAGCATCCTGAGCAGCTGCATCACTGCCTGGTTTGGGACTTGCACCGTTTCGGACCACAAAGCCCTGCAGAGGATAGTGAGGACAGCTGAGAAGATCATCAGGATCTCTCTTCCCTCCATCATAGACATTTACACCAATCGCTGCATCTGCAAAGCAACCAGCATTGTGGATGTCCCCACACACCCATTTACGTTTTATGCACTTGGTGGACGCTTTTATCCAAAGCGACTTACAGTGCACTTATCACAGTGACAATTCCCCCGGAGCAACCTGGAGTTAAGTGCCTTGCTCAAGGACACAATGGTGGTGGCTGTGGGGATCGAACCAGCGACCTTCTGATTACCAGTTATGTGCTTTAGACCACTACGCCACCACCACTACACCCCTCACACAAACTCTTCACCCTCCTACCGTCTGGCAAGAGGTACTGAATCATTCGGGCCCTCACGGCCAGACTGTGTAACAGCTTCTTCCCCCAAGCCATCAGACTCCTCAATACTCAGAGACTGGTTTGACACACACACACACACACACACACACACACATACACACGTATCCTGAGTTGCACTTTAATTATTGTCACTTTATACCTGGCTGCTACCTCAATAACTGCTATGTGCATAGAACACTATCTCATAGTATGTTATGTTTACATTTGGCATTTTAGAAAGAGTCATCTTTTTGCACTACTCGATTACAAATGTGTACTGGTCGGCGCTGCACTGTCTCTCACTGTTTCTCACTGTGCCTATTGTGCTGTTCCTTTTAGTAATTAATTGTACTGTCCCGTACTTTTTGCACACGTTTGCACATGCACTTAATGTAGAAATTGTATTTAGTCTGTGTAGTCTCATGTGGTTCTGTGTTTGTCCTATGTTGATTTTATGTAGCACCATGGTGCTGGAGGAACGTTGTCTCACTTCACTGTGCACTTCACTCATTGTATATTGTTGAACAACAATAAAACCACTTGACACATTCAACTCCTGATCAAGTCTCATCCCTCAGTACATGTTTTTTTATATATCCTGTTTCAGTTGGAAACTATTTAGTAAAATAGGATATTTCTGCTTCTAACATACAGTTATATTGTGGAAGCAAAATGCTATTTTGCAAATGCCATTTCATGTTGACTTTAAGCTCACTAAAATAGTTTTTTCTTATAAAATACAAATTCAATACGGCATGTTTTTTTCTTGTCGCCCTCAAATATCCAAATAAAACCACTTCAAGTATTGCAACATTAAAGGAATATACCAGGTTCAGTACAAGTTAAGCTCAATCGACAGCATTTAAGGCTTAAAATTGATACCACAAAAAGTAATTTCGACACGTCCCTCCTTTTCTTTAAAAAAGCAAAAATAGAGGTTAAAATTAGGCACTTACAATGGAAGTGAATGGGGCCAGTTTTTGGAGGGTTTAAAGGAGAAATGTGAAACTTACAATTTTATAAAAGCACTTACATTAATTCTTCTGTTAAAACTCATGTATTATTTCATCTGTAAAGCTGTTTAAATCACTATTTACCAGAATTACAGGATTTACTGTTACATCGTCATGGCAACGAAGTTGTAAGATGATAGAACTTTACACTGAAATGGTTTACTAAGTGATTTTATAGCACTAAAATCATGTTAACACACATATTGTTTACGTTTTGAGGCTATACTTCTGAAACTTTTGAGTATCTTAAAGTTTACGAATTTGCCCCATTCACTTCCATTGTAACTGCCTCACTGTAACCAAGATTTTGCTTCTTCTAAAGAAAAGAAGGGGAGTTGAAATACATTTTTGTGGTAGTCAAAATTATGCAACAAATGCTGTTGATTGAGCAAAACTTGTATTGAACCTGTAATATTCCTTTAATGCCTTGTCCATACTACATATGGTTTTGAAAAATTTGGCCTCTCATCCACACTGAAACAATGTTTTCTCCTACCAAATATAGAGTGTCTCACAAATGTTCTCTATTACCACATACTTTGAAAAATTATGATGTTAGGAAACTGAAAATTGAGTTTTAAAATAAAAATGGATTAGTGTGGATGTGGCCTAACAACGATGGCAGCCTAATGGTTGGACTTCACAAGGTTTAAGTTTAAATCCCAAAAGGAACTGAAAAGTTGGTGAAGTTGCTGATTAACTGATCTTACACCACCACACATTGCAAAAATGCATGTCCATGGATTAATTGTGCTTAGCTTGCACCTGGCACCTTGACAGCACTCACTGATGTAGCCTAAAAGACTAAACTTAGTTTCCTTTATGCGGTGTGCATGATGGGTTCATGAATCAGGAGAAATCTGCACTATATACCCAAGCAATCTCTGAGATGGTGACCACCTGGCCTGCTTCATGTATTCTCATGCACTCTTTAAAACTTTCTTGAAGATAACACACACTGTTTTCATTTCATCTGTTATCACATTGCCCTGGGATTTTGCAGACATGGCTGTTTGTGTGTGCGTGTCATGAAAGGCGGGAAAACCAGACATGCTGCGGCCACTTTGATGCACTTTGAGTTGGGCACACAGAATAGACACAAGGCAAAAAAACATACAGATTGAAGATGGTTTCGAGTCTGTTAAGCAACCACTAATGAACCGAGTACAATGCTCCTTAACTCACCACTGACTCAAACTCATTAATGTGTGCAGACTATCAGGCTGTCTGTCATAGCCAATGAAACTGGAAAAGATAGCTTCAAAACAGCATGAAAAAAAAGTCCTGTCCTTAACTTCCTGAGTGATGCAGCCCATTTCAGAGGGGTACAAAACACCATCCGCCACATCTGAATCTTTGTTATAATTCTTCCTTTTCCAGAAAGAGGAGAAAAAAAAGCAGAAAAAGGAGGGGATCTAGCATTTGTGAGATTGGAACGTTGCGAACAATATGCTCCCCATATGTCTGACTTCAGCCGCCGTCTTTCAATCTGGCTCATGTTTTTATTTTTTATGGAATTTGGATTTTCTTCCACACATCTATTTATCCAGCTTTTATTCTCCAGGATTTATATGTGTGTACTCAGAGTGTAAACCAATGAGTGTGTACACGCCGCCAGTCCATCCGTTCACAGTCATCCGTGGCAGTTCAGGTTATTGATAAGTTGCATAGTTGTGTATGTGTGAGACGAGACTGAATAATGACTTAAAGAACAGCTTTAAGCCTTCATGGCAGATGTCGAACTCCAGCCAAGATATGATGCATATCATCACTAGCGCAGACTATCGTCGACACAATAGCTAAAATTGCTATCAGACGGTCGTTCAAAATTGAGATGGCAGACAAAACTGAACTTGGCATAACTGGGCCTGTGAGATGCAAAGACCTGCCACTTCATTTCATACCAGCTGGACTGATACAAGTATATATATGCCTAACATCTGGCAATCTGTTTTATGACTTAAGCATCCATGTTTGAGTGAGAATTTTAGTATGATGATGTCCATCTGCCACAACAAAGGTCTGGCCGTTAGATCATAATAGTGACTGTGCTCTCCAGATTTTCCGAACTGATTGGAGGAACTTTATGAGCGCGTATGTGTATGCATGTGTTTGAAACCCAGGGTGGTCTCGCTTTGAGTAACTTTGTGCAACTGTCACAAGGGAACGATTCTTGACACATGCAAACCTGACACATCCGACTTGTTGTGCTGGAGGTGAGACCCTAGATAACAAAGACAGCATTGATACTGACCTCTGCTCGCAATGCTCCATGTTTAAAACCTCTGACCCCGACACGCATCATTTTCCACTTTCAAATGGACACATGCTCTCTTTTGCATACACACACACACAAACTCACTCCCCTCACCATTCCTCTCCCATGTTTCACTTCTGTGGAATGTATTTTAGGTGCAAAGGCTGCCCTGGTTCCAATTAGCGGAGTATAAATTAGCGTGACTTTCCCCTCCTCTGTCCAAACATTCTCTTTCTCCCAACCTGAGGTATCTCAAGCCCCTTCTCCCCTTCCTCACCTCTCACTCTCTCTCTTTCTTTCTAATCCCCTCCTCGTTCACTCATTCCCTGACCACCCTCCCGTTCCTCACAATATAATATTTTTCTCTTTACAGCTCAGGTCTACACTCCCTACCAACACACGTCTTTGGCTCTCTGGTCTGGCAGGCAATATCTCTTTTACTCAACGACTATTAATATATCTCTATAAGATCTATACACATTCATGCAGCTAGATATAATTTCAACTATTTGAAAGATGCATTAATTTTTATTTAAAGATACTTTGACGTGTTTGCACTACAACTACTAGAGCTAAATGACTAATTTACATGAAATTATAGTTAGCAAATTGAAATGCAACTACAGTGTTTGTTGTTTCTTACGAAGCCATTGTTATGCATAGATTAGGCATTTTCCAGATGTCTTATATTATGCAGCATTATGAGGTAGAGTGAATGTGAAGAGCAGTTAAGCTACTTCCAAAAAAGTAAATTGAATTGTAAGTGTTGCCTGCAAGCGTAATGCTTCTAACCCCAACTGTAATTTTAAAACCATTTTCTTCCATTTAATGATGTGGAAAGGTATTTTGCAGACCCACCATCATTCCTCAAAAGACCACCAGAGATCTATACTGTGGACTAGAGCCTTGTTTTGATTGGAAGTTTTTGCAGGCATTACTCATGAACCCTAGTCCGATTTGCCATTTTATCCTCCTGCTGATGAAAAAGAAAGAAAAAGAGAAATAGAATTTGGCGCGATATGTAAAATAAATCCTCTAAGGCTACGTCCACATTAATCTGGGAAAACAGCGTTTTCTTTTTCGAAACGCTCTCCATCCACACTGCCCTTTTTCAAAAGTTTTCCAAAAGTTGCTCATCCACAATGAAACATCTGAAAATGCTTAAATACACTTTACCGTGCATGCAAAAAAAAAAGTTAATATCAGGCACAACAACGTGGCTACAACATAGGCCACCATCTTGATTGTTTTGGGTTGAATAGATCACATGACTGCGTCACAGGACAACAACTACGTCATAGTTTTTGAATATCACCATTTTCCCTGTCCAAAATACAACACGAAGATGCCGTTTTCAGATTTATCCACTAAGGAGAGCAAGCTCAGTTTTCGTTGGACAAAAATGCCATCTTATTGTGGACGGAAGGCAAAAATATAGCAAAATGAATACATTTTCAATGTATTCTTGTTAGTGTGACGTGACCTAAACTTCAGCAACAGTGAGAAAATACACACCAAACACACACATTTACCAATCAAAATAAAGACCTTTAAATGACTTCTATTGTTCTTAAATTAGACTGAATCAAATACTAATCCTAAACCCTATACAACTGTAGGCCTATATATTTTAAGAATTGAATTAGACACTTTATAAACCTTATTTCCTTTTGAGGAAGTCAAAAAAAAAACAATTTACCAAAAATGTACCATGGTCTTAAACATAGTTTACACCAAACCACTATAGTTATTTTTCAAATGACAGAAATATTAAAAAATTGTATTGCTTTGAGGACGTCTACATTTTCCCAGCATATTTGTTCAGGGAAGTATAAGCTAGCACACACGCGCACTCACACTCACTATGGATTCCCTCTATTTTCGCGCGCTTGACACCTGTCAAACACGTACGTGTGTGTGCGCGCAAGGTGAAACGCAGCTTTAACATGGAAAATATGGAAATTTACGGAGCATGTCCTCACGGAACTGCACACAGGATCACATTTCTCAAATGCTCTTAAGGCTTTGTACCGCAGGACTCGTTATATTTTCTTTCCACAGCCACTGTTTCATTTTTACTGCTCGCGAGACCTCCGCGTGCCCACAGCGCGAGCCTTTCACGCGACGCAACTCATCCAGAGGCCCTCAGAGAAAACAAGAGACTGGCCGCTTTATAGCTCTCATGAGGCCGATAAGCTCGACCTGACCCCCTTAAATAAGAGAGAAATGTGGTTCAGGCCTGGGTTTTACCTCCCCAAGCGGGGTAGGAAAGGCGGGAAGGACTTAAAGGAAAAAGAACGAGAAGAGATGCGCCATGAAGGAATTGGGTAATACTGTGATTTGCAAATACATGAGAACAGATTAAACCTACCCTTCAGAAAAAAATTATAAATGGCACTAACTTTTCCAAAACATAAATGCCTAAATATGAAAACGTTATTCTATTGTCCTAGTTTTGTTTGTATTCTTTCCCCCATTGATTTTGCATCTCTGTTTATGTATATTTAATTGATAAATGCAATAAAAAATGAAAAAAAAAAAAAAAAACTGCCCAATTTACGAGTAGATAGTTCAAATTAAATTATTTAGGTAAATCATGTAGATTTAAAGTATCTAGGGTGTTCTGGGTGATTTCTAGCTAGTTGCTTACCCACCTCCATGTCTCTGGTCCTTCCTTCAGCACAAGTCTATGGGATTTTTTCACCTGTTTTATTGTCTCCCAGACAAAATCGTTTAGTCTGATCACTTAGTAAAGTTAAAGCACAGCTTTATAAACAAGATGCATGATTTTAGGCATCATTCATGTCCATAGCACAAATGGTGCAGGACGAGTTACGAGCCGAAGTTTAACACTTAGGTTTAGGGGGTTTAGAACAAGCCCCTATTCCTTTTATTTATAGCAAGTTACACCTGTAATAACAATTTTCCTCTCAGAAAAACACACACCCATAGTTACAAACATAGTTAAAGCACTAGGCTACTGTCCAGTAAGAATATCCCTAACAGCTCTCTAGTACAGGATATAGAAAGGTCTGAGGTTTGTAATGGCATCCCATATATGTGATACATGGAACACTTTTCACCTTGCCCTGGACTACACTCCTCCATTCAACCTCTCAGGCAAAACAGTGAGATAAGAAGGTCAAACTTTCACCTTTGTTACAGCGGGGTCGTGTCTTGCCTGTCAAGTGCAGCCCACAGCTCTCTCGCTTTCTTTCATGCAAACTTGTGGAATGCTGTTTTCCATCCATCTCACTCTGGGAGGAACAACTCTGGTTTGATTTGCCATGTGATAGATCTATCCCACGCAACACCTGCAGTGTCCTCCAGGGTTTCCATCAATCAAAAGGGCTTTATTGTGAGCCTAGAACTGCCCCCAATGTAGAACAACTGGTTTATGTTTAAAGAAGACACAAAAGGTATCATTTTGCTCTATTTTGGTTTACTTGTAGGCTACTTTTGCCCACGAGTATCCGAACATTCCCATGGAGTTTTCCCACCAAAACAGATGTTTGAAGGGTGAGAGAGCAACACAAATGTGCTATTATTTTGTCAGTACAAAAGCTTAAAGGAATATTCCGGGACAATACAAGTTAAGATCAATCGACAGCATTTGTGGCATAATGTTGATTACCACAAAAATAATTTTGACTTATTCCTCCTTTTCTAAAACAAATCTGGGTTCAGTGATGCACTTAGAGTGGAAGTGAATGGGGCCAATCTGTAAATGTTAAATACTCACAGTTTCAATAGTATAGTGTAACATGATCAATGGAAAGGAGGAGGCGAGAACCGGCTTTTCAATATAAATAATATTTTAATGAGAAACTTAAAAGACAACATAAACACACACATGACGGACATGTCCGCTATCGATCTCTCTCTCCCGCACAATCCTCCGCAGTCGACCTTTAAACCTCAGAGGCTTGATTAGCCTAATACGGGACCGGGTGTGTATGATCACGACCCGGCCGCGCCCTCCGCCCTGCCACATATAGCCATAAGACGTAGACGATATGCGTGTGAACCTGATTTTATTTGAATAAAATCTCTTGCAAACCTGTTTTGTGTGAATGTTATATAATAGCCAATTTTACAACTTCGTTGCCATGACGAGGTAACCACATAAACCCTAAAACAACTTTAAAAACTATGATTTTAACAACTTTACAGCTCAAATAATACAAACAATACTGTTTTAACAGTATAATTAATGTAAGTGCTTAAAAATTATGAGCTGCCTTTAAACCCTCCAAAAATTGCCCCATGCATTTGTGCCTCTCTGTGACCTTGATTTATTTATAGAAAATAAAATAAAAAGTACAGACGAGTCTAAATAAATTTGTGTAGTAATCAGCATTATGCCACAAATGCTGTCGATTAAGCTTAACTTGCATTGAACACTCAATATTCCTTCAATTAAATCTGGTGGAGGATTGAAGCCCATTCAGACTTCATTCAGACGTGACGCGTGACACAATCCTCGTCATCTTTGAACGGGCAGAATGCACATGTGCCTGGAGTTTTTTGCACTAATTAGTGGATCCACAAGGTGGCAACACTTACATTGTGAGCCGTTCCTGTCACGAAGAAGTGCTAGAAGAAGTAGTAATTGGCGCTTAACTTCAGTAGATGAAGGTAAAAACAACATCAGTGGCTGTGCAAGTCAGGAGCACGTGTGTAAGGAGGTCTGGCGATACCTGCATTTACAGCTTTATGGGTCTAAACTCAGCGTCAACCGCCTGTGCATGCACGCACAGTTATATGGAATATAAATGTACAGGCTCGCGTTCAACTGTACGCAGACGCTGAACGTTCATGTTAAAATTGAAGGTTACTTGGGCTTACGTAACTAATATTTCACAATGTGTCTAATGATTAAACATGACGTCTTTAATGTATCCGTCAAGGCTTGATTAATTCAGACTTTGTCTAAATGAAAGTATCCTCAGTGCTTGACTGTGCTGCTTAGTTCTTTGCAGCTGTAAGACCTCCAATGACTGTGGGCACAGGGAGTGTCTTATTCTATGATGGTGTTCCCATTCCGAATGACAACTGTGCTGTGTCATTCAACGGAATGAGTTATTAAGACGCAAACACTTTGCTACTTTTGGCACTGTAGGCAGTGCTCCCACTGTCATTAGTTATTGGCACGCAACAACTGGTCTAAAGGTCTCTGAGTCAACAGCAGGCACCTTCCAAGTTTAATGCTTCTGATTTCAACATGGTGGCTTTCCCCCTTGTTCGCTTCCCCCTCAAACTGTTCCAGACCTCTGACAAAGCCAGATTTAATTTATTCACATAATGCTCAGGGTGCAGGTTTGACAGCGCCTTTGGGTAATGCAAAGTTAATGTACAACTTTTTTTCTCTCCTTTAAATGTTCCTTAAGTGTTTAAACACCCAAGGTAATGACGTACTGTTGTGAAAGTGAAAAACCATGCTAGAGACACTGAAATGCTTCAGCAGTCCCTGCAGAGTGAAACTGAACAGGGGGATGCCTGGGATGCGATGGATGATACGATGGAGGAAGCTGGACCGTTGAATGAGGAGTTGAGAGAATTATTTTGAGACTTGGACACCGAGCTAAAAACAACCAGAAAAAGGAATAAAGAATTAAGTAAGGGAGCTGGAAGCATTGCATAATTAAGAGTATGAAAATGAGTATTCGCATTAAAAGGATAGTTCACCCAAAAATGAAAATTCTGTCATCATTTACTCACACATATGTTGTTCCAAAACCGAACGGCTTTCTTTCATATGTGGGTATTACGTAATTCATAGCACATATCACGGTAGGTCAGAGGTGAAATGTCCACTGTGTGGCGCTAAAAGTGAGTTAAATGTTCTACTACAACCTAGAGCTGAACATGTTTAAAACAGTAGCGATGATTGTGCACTTCAGGAGAAACACCCCAACATTACCCCCGCTCACCATTCTGAACAGCACTGTGGCAGCAGTGGAGCCATTCAGGTTCCTGGGCACTTCCATCTCACAGGACCTGAAGTGGCAGACCCACATAGACTCAATTTTGAAAAAGTCCCAGCAGAGGTTGTATTTCCTTCGCTAATTGAGGACGTTCAAGCTGCCACAGGCGCTCCAAATACAGTTCTACTAAGCAGTCATTGAGTCTGTCCTCTGCACTTCTGTAACTGTCTGGTTTGTTTCAGCTATGAAATCGGACATCTGAAGACTTCAAAGGATAGTTTGGACTGCTGAGAGGATTATTGGTGGTCCCCTACCCAACCTGATAGAACTGTACACATCCAAAGTTATGAAAAGGTCTGGTAAAATCACTCTTGACCCCATTCACCCAGCACACTTCCTTTTCAAACTGTTGCCGTCTGGCCAGCGCTACAGAGCACCAAGCACCAGAACAGCCAGGCACAGGAACAGTTTTTTCCCTCAGGCCATCCACCACATGAACAGTTAAAACTGCCCCCAAATGCTTTCAATTTGTCAGTATAACCATGTACAATATTCAATCCATCCCTACTTGTATCCATATTTTATTTATATTCTTTAACATATCCTCTTCTTCAATACATTCCATCACCTGCACATAACTGTATATCTGTATATAAAATATTCAAACAACATTATTGCTCTATTGTATATTCCTCTTTTATTCATCTGTAATATCTTATTTTATGTCACTATATGTATGCACTACCATTCAAAAGTTTAGGGTCACTTACTTTTCTTTTTTTTCTTCACATTTTAGTATAATAGTAAAGTCACATGGTTACACATATTGTTTTTTACCACTGTCTGAATGGTTTGAAGTGTGCAGTGAGCCCTTAAAACAGTGACTATGTCTATGGTCCTTTGAAATGAAGAACTATTTACATTTATGCATTTGGCAGCCGCTTTTATCCAAAGCGACTTACAGTGCACTTATTACAGGGACAGTTCCCCCGGAGCAACCTGGAGTTAAGTGCCTTGCTCAAGGACACAATGGTGGTGGCTGTGGGGATCGAACCAGCAACCTTCTGATTAACAGTTATATGCTTTACCCCACTACCACCACACCACTATGCTTGATTTAGTGAATTCCAACAAGAAAGATAAAAAAAAATTCCCATTTTCTTTGCATTTGTCCCACAAGACCAAACTCTGAATTTGATTATTTAAAGGCTGCCACATACATCTTCTTCAGCAGCTCAAATAGTTTAATTTAAACTTTTTATCATTACCCATGTCTTCTTGGTCTCGCAAATGTCTTGGAAACATCTCTAGATCATGTGCTGGCTACGAAAGCCTCCTTAAAGTACTAATGAGCATTAAAAACAGAAGATAACTAAAGCCGGTAGCACATCGGATGAGAAGCGGTATGCTGTGTAACTGGTAGGACAAGGCACAGGTATCGCACACAGGGCGAATCAATGCAGTGCAGGTGCAAGGCAGTCCAAAGCTGTGAATCTAGTCACCATACAGACTAAAGTTACAAAAGTTTTTGTGATGTTAATGTTGTTTGCAGTGTGTGTATTAAGTGTATGAAACCGGCGGAACTGCGCAAACTGAACGATTTGAAATGGCGACGTTTATTATGCAATTTCTTTATACCGTATGTAGTCTTGAAGAGGTTTCATTCAAGCTGTCAAACCACAAAAAGTAACTTGTAACTGAAAACACATTGTGTAGGCTATATGAAAGATACATATACACAATACATCATCCAGCGATGGCTAGAGTAAATAATATTTGTGCTTTGATAATGATTTGGGTCGAATTTAATGGAAAACTATGTGAGTGGAGCTCTGTGTCGCGGCAGAATTTGGAGCAGCCTACGGAGTCGTTGCTAGACACATTTTGGGTACATTCACAAAAAACAATTGTTTCGAGCATGCTGTCATTCAACAGACACATCTGGTTTGCAACTCTCCTAAGGGTTAGTTCCTCCCTCCGAGATCAATACAGATTTGTTGCTCTCTGTTTAGATCCTGCGCTTCCTTTCCTTAATTCTGTTTTTTCCTTGATATATAAAAGTGATGCCAAAGTGCTGCCAAAATTTGTCCTGCAAGCCTGTAAATAAAAATAAAATAAAAAAAAATACAGCTTCCCTACAGCAGCTTTTTTAAATTTGAGGCTTGTGACACTCAGCCAAAAACCACAAATTACCCCCCTCTAGCAACAGCGAATTAGGAACAATTTTCTGTTTGCTATAAAAAATGGGGAAAAGAAAGGCAAGGGTAAAATATAGCTTACACCAGAGACCACCTAGGCAGGCAACACAGAGATGAAGTGCACGCTTGCCCCTCTGACGGTTTGGGTGGCAGGGCAGCGTTTTGCATTTCATGCACTTGTTAATTCTCATAGTAATCAATTCGTTAAAACATGGTTTAACATTTCAACTCAGTGAGGTCACACAGAGAGAGCGAGAGAGGCGTATTAATATCACGCCTTGATGGGGCACAGGCCTTTGTAATACTGAGGATTTGAGACTCTGACTTTACCAGAGAAAAGATGTTTTACACCAAATATTCTCCAGCTTTCTTTGAGGTCCGTCTATTGGATTAAGAATCAGAAGGGAAATAAGCATTTTTTCCCCTCCTGATACATAGAGTGAGGTTTGGCTGAGTGTTCACCATCTATGCCAGTTCTTGCCAGCTCATGATTTTCCCTTTCATAACTCATTCCAATACCCTTTAAAATCTTGGGCCCAAGTTCCTCTACACCACTGCAGACATTAACAGGGAAGAGCGGAAAACCAAACCATAGTGCAAGGTTGAGGCTAAGAAATTGGTGAGGTTAAGAGCCAATCGCCTGCTGTAGTTCACTGCTGGTGGTCCACACTCCAAACGTCATTTAGTCACCATAGCAACACCCAGCGGGTGAGGACAAGCCTACTTTTTTGCTTGGAGATCTCTGAAAACCACCTGCCAGGCTGACCACCAACACGTCAGCATAATCAAGCTATTGGCCCATTCAAAAAACAACAGTAACCAGAGACTGGGATGCACATTGACCCGAGTTCTGTACCCCCTGACCCATATGTTAATTACGCTTCCTGTTCCCTTCCTGATTACATGACGGCAGATTTTTAGCTCATTCACAAAAGAAGCAGCTAATTGTGCAGGTGATAGCGGGGCAGCACAAGGGTTGTATTCATTTTTCATGAAATAAAAAACAAAACACACAAAGACACTTCCTCTGCGTATGCAAAGAGAAAGGTCATGTTATGATCGCATACTATCATATTATTCTTGCTATTCCTGGAGAATATACACTGTATGTGCATTTTGTGTATGCATAGAACATGGCAGATGACCTACAACATTTATATTTACTAAAATGTGGAATATACAACAGAGCACACTGTGTGGGATACTATATCTTAAAAATCAATGCGCTAGCTTGACCTTCCATTTCCAGTGTGTCGAATGAACCAGAATGAGCGATCTAGATGGATAGGAACATCCATTTTAAGTGTTAGTTGGAGCAAAAATGTGTTCAGGCTGAACTTGTGGAGTTGCTGACTGTCATAACAGCTAATATTAACAATAGTTAATGATATCAACTAAAGGTAGACCGATATATCTGTTCACTGATTAATCAGTGCCGATAGTTGTTTTTTTGGAACTATGATTTTCAAGGCAAATATTTTTGTCTTGTTTTCCAGTAAAAATATCTAAACATTATTAAAACGTGTGTAGCTAGGCAATTTTGAGTATTAAACTTACAGTAATACTAATCAACAATAAAACAATATAAAATAAGATTTGTTGATCTTGTGCTTGTGTTTAGAGTTGGCACTCATTTCCAAAATGAGGGAGGGGCTACAAATCTGTGTGAAGAATTTGCAAAACTGTGGGTACAGATTGTGAAATCGTGGGTACGGTTTACGAATCTAAGAGTACAGATTGAAAAATAAACTTAATTAAATGGGAAAACTTGATTATTTTGCTGACCTCATTGGTAGGTTGGCAGAAAGTTCACTAAATTTTGTCAGATTTATCTTAAAACAAGACTTTATGTCTTATCCCATTTTGCTTGACAATAAATCACATTTTAAGAATGTTACGATAATTTTTAAGGAAAACAAGACAAAAATACTTTTCTTGAAAATAATTTTTTTCAGTGTTTTTTTTTTCTCCTAATTTTGTATTCCTCATCAACAAACCTCATCTGGTGAAAAATAAATAAGAACTCTTCATCTGGTGAATATATTGGCTGTAATAAGCGTCATTTGGTAAATACATACACATAGAGCATTGTAAGCTAACGTTGAACTGTGAACACTTCACCACGATTAAATTCATACACTAAGTTTCTTAACAAATTCAGCCCTGATTGTGTGATTAATAAAGACTGGGATGTTTTAGCCAAGTCTCATTTCAAAATAAGAGCCCCTATTGTATTTCGAACTTGTTTAAAGTTGAAAATCCCCCATAATGCACCAAATCTAAATTTTTCTAGATACTATTGATGTTATTTTGGTTCCACAATAAACTGATGAGATTTTATTCATTTTGGACCCTTGTAGCCTCAATATCTGTGCCCTTTTCATTTAGGATTTAAGGTTTTTGTTTTTATCATCCTATAAATTGATTTTAACAACTATTGGTCGTTTATTCGGTTATCGGCCTTTCCATCACCTTAGTTATCGGTATCGGCAAAATCCACAATTGGTTGACCACTAATATCAACGTTACTAACTTTGGGAATTCACTTAATATCATCTACCCACTCGAGTGAGGCACTGTCTAAAGATGGTCATCGCAACGCTTTAAAGAATCTGCACTATGGAGCCACATGCATTCACGTTATCTGCTAAAAACATACAATGATGCAAGTAAAAACAATGGAGACAGGAAAGCAAAAGCAGACATCCATTAAGAATCGGTTATGAATTAACACTTTTAACCTGATCTCAAGAAAATTCTTCACAATAGTACAAGATGCTCATTAGTTAATTAATACAAAGTCATATTAGTTGTACACCCTCCAATGAGATATGCCCCGCGCATGTCTTTGTAGTTCCCGATGTGGCATTTGTACCGTGCTAATTCAAAACAATATACTGTTTAAAAAGTGTGTTTTCATTACTTTAACCCCTAACCCAAACCCCACCCCTAAACCTAACACCTTACCCTACCTCGAGTGTAAACACAACCATAATAATTGTGTAAGATGGACAAAAGCAACACTTCCGTGTACAGAACACATGTTTGTGAAGCCTATGTGATTGGTTGATGTATAAAGTAAGTTGTACGTTTTTGTACGAATGAAGTAATCTTGTAGTGTTGTGCCTAATTCTCATAAGAACACGTCTGTGTTCAGGAAAAGGTGGATTTGGTTGGATTGCCAACCAGTAAAGACATTAAAAATGCTAAAAATCCAGGGCTGCATTTCCCGTGAACAATGAATATTCGCTTTTAAGACCACTCTCTACATGCAAAGTTGTGAACGTTCGTTCCTTTTCTGTGTGCTTTTCCCAAAAATGCCCTTAACATGAATGCACGAAAACCTGCTTTGTGTGTTCTTAAAAGCACGGTCATACATGCATCACACAGCAAAATTACACAGGCGAATTAAAGTCATCTCAATGGGAAACTGCACGATTGCAACTTTTCCGCAATGGACTTCCATTGGCGAAGATTTTCCCCTGGATTTCGCATGGAGCTCAAGTTTGGTGAGCTTTGACAGGCGAATTTGCCACATTGGCCAATAGGAAGATGCTTGGTTTGCCAGTGACCTCTGAGTGGGTGGTGCTTCGTATACAGCTACACTCAATATTCACAATGGACAAGGATATCATTTTAGCAGTGAGTTTCTTTTTAAGTGAAGTCTCACAGAGTATAAAGTTCAGCATTAAAAAGAGGCTGATTGACAAATATATTTTTGCCAGTTTCACACACGCTCAACATATGCCCACGCCATCTTCGCACACGGTATTTTGCTGTACAGTGCTGCCGCTGTTTTTTTTGTAAAGTGCTGCAATTTCACCTTAAAATTGTGTGTCACTTTTAGCTTTTTGCATAATTTTATAAATACTTGTAATCCATCTGGCTAATTAAATATTATTTTCTGATTAAAGATATAAAATGTGCGCATTATACAGATGACCCATATGATCGCTTCTATGATTTACTTAGGCTTACGATGCTTTTAGGAAATGCTGTCCAGTTTTATTTTCAAGACGATGACTGCACACCACTTTCTGAATAAGCATGCACGAATTACATTATGTGAAAGCAATGCAGCATACTTCTGTTTAAAATGTTTATCGTTGCATATAGTCTTTCACTTATGCAGTGTACATTGGATATAGCGCAGTATGCAGAAACTCAAGATTCTTAACCCAGCATGCACTAGTCATGGGCATCAGGGCTCCATCTGCATGGAAGCAAGCAGCAGGGTGCCACAGAGGATAGCAGACAACCATTCACCACTTCTAAAACAAGGGTTCACTAAGCAATCCTAATTAAATGTCTAATTTTCTTTCCCTATTACCGACCATTCATACTTTCTTTTATTCTCTCCCATTGTCATTCATCCTTCTGATCTGCCCAGTGTTGGAGTGCATGGCTGAGGTGTTAGCTCATTCCCCTTCTGGGTGGCTTTCCTGCAGTATTTCACTGTCATATACTGGCAAATTGATTTTGGCAAAGAAACCAGCTGGGTTGGGGATGGGGGGGGGGCACTCCCACACACATGGCATATGTGTACACACACATGCAAACATATGCACACTACTTGATCACCCCTCAAATAAATAGCTGGCCTTAATAGTGAGCAGAGTCCTTGGTTTTACTGGTGTTGGCAAAGAGGGACACAAGCGAACTGAAAACGAAAGGTTGGGGTGTCGGGTGATTTATAACTGAATTCAGTGCAAATGGACAGGCTGAGCAGCAAGTTTGGCCAGGAAAAGCAAATGGCATTGAGTACGTTTATATATCTTTGTGTGTGCTGGTCATGAAATTGTGATGTATGGACTCAGTGTGAATGAAGTATGCGTGCTTGTGTGTAAGCTGGACTTGAAAGGATCTTGTCAGTTGTGTGACATCAGTGGCTACATCATACAACATCTCCTTAACATCTTCCCTCTCATTAAGACTGTACATCACTCTGACATAGTCTGTACTCAAGCAGTAGTAGTACAAGCATGCATTTTTATGTCTCATTAAAGGGCAGTTTTGTTGCAGCATATTATTTAACAGAAACACATATCCACACACATACAGAAATGATAAATAAAAAGACAGAGGCTATTTTGCACTTCTGTATGAGTAAATAGCAACCAAAAACATCTTTACACTAAGTGTAAAATGTGTTAGACACCATGTACTCCTAAGTAAATATTAACATGTGGTATAGGGGCATCACTTCAGCACATTTATTGTGTTTATTTAGAGTCCCACAGACACCCAACTCCAACCTCTAAACCTAACCTTAACCTTCCCTTACAAAAATTGACCATGGCTTTACTACAGTAACCATAATATCATCATGGTGTTTTGCAGTAAAATCATAACCCCAAAATTAAACATGGTAACTATATAAACATCACATTACTCTAGTAACACCATGTTTAATTGCATTAAAATTATGGCCTCTTTCAAAAAAACATGGATACTTTAATATTACTATAGTAAAACTATGGTCAATTTTACCTGGATTAAAACTTTCAACAGACCTTGACCTTCACCGTGATCAAATCACTGCGAGGAAATCAACCTTTATATAAATTTTCATTTATTATTATAAGTAGTATTTAATGAAATATTAAGAGTGGGAAAAATGAGACAAAAGGAGGAATCGAACCCGGGTCCTCCGCATGAAAAACGTACATTCACACCATTGTTACACCCCACACCACTGTCTTTTAATTTTAAAGGCAGTTTGTCTTTAATTTCTGTGTTTCACACAAGAATTAGAGTGCAAAAAGCCATGCTGTGTAGCAGGTAATATTTACACCTACAGTATAGTGCAAATAGTTTCTCCGTACATACTGTATAACATCAACACGTTGTGATCAAATGGAAAATATTACATGTAAAATTACAATACACCAGATGCACAAAAAAGCTCAACAGTCACGTAACAAATGCCATAAAGAAAACCTGAAAAAAAGACAAAGGTACAAAAGTGTGTACTTAAATTCTGCGATGTTTTGAGGGAATGACAGAAAATTATGTAATCAAATCCTTGCACAACATAAAACTACTGAATTGTAGTCACTGATTATACTGAAAGAATAAAAGCAAAATATTAGGATTTGTGCTGTCAGTCGATTACAAATTTTAATCATGATTAATTGCATAATTTTTCATATTTAATCCAGTTTTTTTTATTTGTAAAATGTTTTATTAACATTTTCCAAACAAAGCCTTCTACAGTATAAAGATAGAAATGCACTAAAATAGCACCAAATCAAGTAACATTTAATGTTTCGCTAAGTCTAGGGGGAAGTTTGATTAATGGACCCTTTTCACAGACCTGTAATGACACGTTTCCACCTTCTTTAACAACATAAATGTAGCAAACTTTTTTATATTTCCAATATTAAAAATATATTTTTTAAATGTATAACATTGTACTTTGTATTACATTACCCTGGAATAAGTTCACAAAAATCAGTTACCACAGATACGATAAGGCTTCTAACACAGCCAGTGCTGGATTGGTAATCTGGCATACCAGGAATTTTCCTGGTGGGCCGACGCACTTTGGGGCCGATCAGAGGCAGACTGGCCATTGGGAGAACTGCGTGGGCTGGTGGTTCCGGCTGCGAAATGGGCCGAATGGGCTGCGATAAGCTGAAATAAGCTGCCACGTCATGCAGAATGTGTAAATGGCACCACGATATGCCGAAGGGGGCAGCGATATGCAGAAAAGGACAGCCCTCTCTTTACTTATTTTATCCAGCACTGTATATTTTTACCTTCATTAGCAAAGCTGTGAAAGCTTAATTGTTGATGTTTTTCTTTTGCTCTTGGAGCAAACGGGAAGCAAAAATTGAATTTGCTGTGGTCCCCTATTCACCGACATTCAAGTTTAGCCAACTATGGTAACTTCCGCTTCACGAACGTGGACATGTGATAAGGGTCCACTGAAAGAACTAGTCCCCATATAAGTTGCATTTTCATTGCAACAGTCATTAAATCTCTTAAACTCGCTTCCTCCACAATATTAATCTGCAGGTAGACTGCGGCTATCCGCTTTGCTAATCTAGATTAAAAAGTTTTAGTACAAACTTTAGGTTGGCTTGAGAAAGCCTAGCATGAATGTTTGAAGTAGTTGTAAATGCTTGAAGGTTTTTAGTTTGATGTAGTTATAAGTTTTAGTAGTTTTCAAAGTTCAAAGATTACAAGACCATTCAGTCTATCAAATAGATGATAGATAGATAGATAAATAGATAGATAGATAGATAGATAGATAGATAGATAGATAGATAGATAGATAGATAGATAGATAGATAGATAGATAGATAGATAGATCGATAGATAGATAGATAGATAGATCGATCGATCCTTGCTACCCTGAGTCCCAAGAACAAAACCAGAAGTCTTAATGTTGTTCTGTTGCAGAGATATGAGATTGGATAATTGGTTGCTAGGGTAACCCCATCTGGTTGCTAAGCACTTACCAGGGTGATACTTATCAAGCCTCCTTTCCACACTGAGTCAAATATGTCAACCCGGAAGTCTCTACGATATTCTGGTGCAGAGATATGTGATTTGTTACTCGGTTGCTAGGGTAACCCCATCTGGTTGCTAGGCAGTTACTCATTAGTAGCTCATACTAAAGATGTTGTAGAACACAAAGGCACGTGTGAGCTCCAGTGTTCGGGTGAAGTTTCCACAGAGTGGCGTCAGAAGTGAGTTGTATTTTTAGTTGTAATTATGCAACAGAGTCAACATGAATGCATAATTTATTCACTCAGCCTCCCAACCCAAACCCCAACCCTAAACCTAAACTTTGTGAGCAACATGTCGACTTCCAAGGTGATAATGTTGTAATAGTGACTTCTCTAATTGATTCATCTTGCTTCAAGATCAAAGGTAGTGTCTTCACTCTCAATTTCTGGCGATAAAACATGATTTTGAAACACCACAGTGTGGACTCGCAAATGAGTCCACACTGTCTTTAGCACATAGCTTAACTTCTTCAGATCTCATGGTAGGTCTATCTTGAGAGGTTTTTTCATTGGTATTAAAAATCAGTTTCTTTATGAAGGAAAATAAATGGTATTTTTACTTCTCGAACCCTACTGTTGCACTCTGTAGTGTCTGTGTTTAATCTCTGAATCATTTTATTAGCTTCACAGCTCAAATGCAACGATATACACTTCAAACACTCCGAATTTTCCTTTTCAGGAAGCTGCTTGGAAGGAATAGGAAATCCCACAGAGCACACCTACAGCTCTGCGTCTTTGTTGTGCATGGTTGGAGAAGCAAGAGACCTGTATGAGCTGGTACAGCATTTAAGAAATGATTTTAACCATCCTGTTTAGCTTGGCATGAGGAAGTAGACGAGAATGCCTCTCAGGTCAGGTACATAATTTTAAACCAAACCTGCTCATTCTCCCCCATATAAAAGCAAGCCGCATCTGAGGGAAAAATATGAATTATAATACGTCATTGCTAATAAAACCCAGGATGCTTGCTTGGACACGGACCGCTCTTGCTGGCAGCTCTACTGGAGGGGTATCACGTAAATAGCAATTCATTACAATCATAATATTATTAAAATGCTTAATGTGACACTGATGGAGATTGATGCACAGTTTTCACAGATGACATATTCAATTTCAGACCGCAAGGCCTTATTATAATTCCTGTCTTCTTACATTAAATGACTTATTTTGTTTTAGATGGCCATTTAAATGGGGGAAATAATCTTGCATATTGTTCTAGGGATTTTAAATTGGGTCGCACACCTGTGGCAGCTAGGCATGAAGGGATATTTCACTGAAAAATTAAATTTCTGCAACCATAAAATGTAGGTACTTGGTCATAGATATGTTGTTACACTCAAAAGAACTTGCTCTTTGGCTGAACTGTATTCAGTCATGGGCAGTGGTATCCAAGGACATAGATTTGGCTTGAAATGGGGGGGGGGGTTGCAGCATGAGGCATCTACAGGTTTCCATTGATCATAGTGTAAATATTGTGTGTGTGTGTTGGGGGCGCTTGTACTTGCTTGTTTTGATTATTGGGGAGTTACACACTGAAATGGATAGAATGCAATGAAATCAAGATGTGCGGAAATCGTGTTGGTTTAGTTCATTTTAATTAAGTAAACTGAACAAGCAGCAAAAATCCATTCATTGAGTCACTGTGGAAATAAATATTTGTCTCTATAACTCTGTTGGGACGCAGCTAAATAGAGGCAGTTTTTTAAAGCCAACAACAGAAGAATCTTTCCATCACTACTGAATACAGAGTCTGTGGGTGATCCAAAGACAGCTGTACACATTCACACAAGTCAATTCTCTTTTGCTTTCTCACACACACATAGTCACACATATACCCTCTTTTTGTTTCTCTTATTTTGTCAGGTGCAGGGAATTTGGGCCATCAGCTAATTTCTTTCTCAAAAACAAATCCATTTGTACATTTAGGCATGACGTTTGCACTGTTTCCAGTTTAGAACGTCTATAGACACTCATGTCAATAATCAAAACACAGGTCAAAAAACCCTAAACATGTTTTCTTCCCATTAGGAAATGAATGGCAGTCTTCAAAGCAAGCTACGCGTAATTGTGTACTGAGATATCGCTGAACTTGCACTCAGATCTCATGCAATCTTATGAGAATCCCTGATATGTTGTCAAACTCCTCACACGTATACTCTAAATTTCATATTTTTATAAATGATACAGGCTGTATAATAAAATTCAAAATATACAATTGTCCAAACGCAGCCTAAGTCAAAAGAAGAGTTTCCAAATATTTACACACACGAATTCGTATTTCCCTTAATGCAGTTTATAAAAACAGAAATTTGGCATTTTATTTACAGAAAAAGAAAAATAATTCGCTAAGTTCCACGTTGATGCGCCATTAGTAATAAACCCATCAAAGGATTCCAATGGCATTGTGATGTAATACAACAGAAAATAGGATTTAGGGATGGAATTCTGTGATCCAGATTTAATTCCTTCCTTCTGTCTCGTAAGGCGGGAACTCCAGATGATAAACTCGTTTGTCTGCACGACATTAATTCAGAGAATACAGACTCAATGCAGATATTAAGTCAGTCGTGTTGTTTTGCTTTAACCTAGTCATTTATTACTTTGTTTATTTTATATAGTAAACATACCTGATGTGTTTCAGTGCTTGTCTAATTAAATCAGACCAAGCGTTAACTTTCATTTTCTTTTCTTTTCTTTTCTTTTCTTATTTAACTACTGAATTAAAACACGTGATGCTTATTTATGAAATATAATGTGACATTTTCACCTTTTCGCACCATATGAAAGTCACATACTAGAACACATTTATACTATTAATAGACTATTTAAAATATTTTAAATTGTGGCTATTTGAAGTCAAAATGTCTTTGCTAATATTAGGCCTCAAATGCGTTTTCCTTTGTTTCTATATATAATAATAATAAAACAACAAACATGAGAATGCTGTTATCTTTCAAACTGAAGACAAATTGTGATTCAACCCTAATGATTTATAAAATAGATGTATATTAGCCTAATTTACAGGCAACTCTTTAAGTGTCATTATTTTTTCTTCTCCCCAATCAAAGCACTCTCTGCACTTTAGACTCAACCCTGAGCTTTAAATGATCTCCACTGTCTTCAGCAGGACGTACCAGCACTTTTTGTGCTATTGTCCTTTACAGCTCCATGAATCTGTGTAACTGAGATTCTAGTCAGACAGGTGCACCATGCACCTGTAATGCCACATACTGAATGTGTAGTGTCAATCACAGGAATCAAATAAAATAAATAAAATGCAGTGTCAAGAGTGTCTTGTAAGTCTTCATCATGAATCCACAGTGGTATATTTTTGGCTCAGAAGCAACAAGAAAGGCAAAAGAAAAACAAACAAACAAAAAAAATGTGCATATATATATATATATTCACTATTTATAGGTGTATGTTTGCGTGGAAGAGTTCAGAAATCAATATTTGGTGGAATAACCCTGATGTTCAATCACAGCAGTCATGCATCTTGGCATGCTTGTGGACATACATCTTCCTCTTGATCACATTCCAGAGGTTTTCAATGGGGTTCAGCTCTGGAGATTGGGCTGGCTGAAGCAACCCCAGATCATCACCAATCCTCCAACTGGTTGTCTAATGGTTAGACGGAGACCTGGAGAGGCCTTCAAGCCACAGTGTCTCACAACCCACTGTGAAATTTGGTGGAGGATCGGTGATGATCTGGGGTTGCTTCAGCAAGGCTGGAATCAGGCAGATTCGTCTTTGTGAAGGACGCATGAATTAAGCCACATACAAGGATATCTTGGAAGAAATCTTGCTTCCTTCTGCTCTGACAATGTTCCCAAACTCTGAGGATTGTTTTTTCCAGCAGGACAATGCTCCATGACACACTGCCAGGTCAATCAAGGTATGGATGGAGGACCATTGGATCAAGACCCTGTCGTAGCCAGCCCAATCTCCAGACCTGAGCCCCACTGAAAACCTCTGTAATGTGATCAAGAGGAAGATGGATCAAACAAACAAAGCCGAGCTGCTTGAATTTTTGCGTCAGGAGTGGCATAAAGTCACCCAACAGCAATGTGAAAGACTGGTAGAGAGCGTGGCAAGGCGCATGACAGCTGGGATTGAACATCAGGGTTATTCCACCAAATATTGATTTCTGAACTCTTCCGAAATTAAAACATTAGTATTGTGTTGTTCAAAAATGAATATGAACTTGTTTCCTTTGCATTACTCCAGGTCTGTAAACAGCATCTTTTTTGTTATTTTGATCAGTTGTCACTTTCTGCACATAAATGCTCTAAATGACAATATTTTAATTTGGAAATTTGGGAGAAATGTTGTCAGTACTTTATAGAATAAAACAAAAATGATAATTTTACTCAAACACACACCTATAAATAGTAAATCCAGAGAAACTGATCATTTGCAGTGGTCTCTTACTTAATATATATATATATAGAGAGAGAGAGAGAGAGAGAGAGAGAGAGAGAGAGAGAGAGAGAGAGAGAGAGAGAGAGAGAGAGAGAGAGAGAGAGAGAGAGATTATATATGAATTATGGAAACGGAATAAAAACTCTCTTTATCCTCCGTCAAATGATCTCAAGCAGAAATGGAGGCCTCCAGATGCTATCTTGGTGACTGAAAGTGCAGACAGGAGGTCATTTGGTTTCATTTTGTATACAAGTATGTTGTATCATCCCTTGAATCGAAATGTTAAATGACTATGGGACTAGCGAGTTTAACGAGCTTCATACAAGACATTGCATTTCATACAACTCGATATACACCTGACCATTGCGCACATCTGCCAAGACATCTAATGGACGTTTGAAGATTATTATTTATTTATCGCGTGCGCTCAGCGGGATATATGGCCATGCTACATGCCGAGATACTCTGTCAGAATGTATATTTGTAAAGCGCATTTGAGACTGACCCGTTTGATTATTTCCGCTGATCAAGCTTAAACAAATAAACCGACAAGTGACTCAGTGCTCAAGTGAAGAGAGAAGAAACGTGTTTAACTTTCAGCGTCTAAATCTCTTCAGCTGAATTGTAATGGAGATACAAAGTAGGCTGTAATGATAAGTAGCTCTTTATATGATAGGTTTATTTACAGTATCTTGCCATTTGATGTGGTTTCAACAAAGATCCACGGTTTAAAGGAATATTCAGGATTCAATACATGTTAAGCTCAATCGACAGCATTTGTGGCATAATGTTATAATTACCACAAAAATGCGTTTCGATCGTCCCTCATTAAAAAACATAGAAGAAGCAAATATCTGTGATCCAGTGAGACGCATGCAATGGAAGTGAATGGGGCAAATCCGTAAACATTATAATACTCACTGTTTCAAAAGTATAGCCACAAGCCATAAACAATATGTGTGTTTACATGATTTTTGTGTGATCAAATCGCTTTCCAAAATTTTCTGTGTAAAGTTATTGCCAATTTTACAGCGTTGTTGCCATGACAACATAAATAATCACAAACCCCCTAAAATGGCAATTTAAACAACGTTACAGCTCAATTAATAAATTCGTTTTAACAGAAAAATGTATATAAGTGCTTTCATAAAATTCTAAGCTTCACATTTCTGTGTTTAACCCTTCCAAAAATGTGCCCCCATTCACTTCTATTGTAAGTGCCTCACTGTAACCTCGATTTTTGCGGTTTTATTTTTTTAAGAAAATGAGGGACAAGTCGAAATACATTTTTGTGCTAATCAAAATGATGCCACATCTACGGTCGATTAAGGTTAACTTGTATTGAACACTGAATATTCATTTAACAGCCTCTACACATTTGTAGAGAAACAACACAAAAATGAATACAATTATAATAAAAAAGAATCGATTTTGGTATTTAAAATTTGGTTAAAAAAAAAAATGATCCTAAAGAGATTATATTAATGCTCGATTTTAATTTAGTTGGTGTTGCATATTTATAGTAATTATTTACCTTAATGGAGAAATGAGTCCTATGTGTTCATGACTGCAAAATGACTGTGGCCTACCATATATAGGCCTTTATTTAAATAATAAAAAACATGCAAATCAAACAGAAAAAATATTTGTACATTTATTTTCCCAGTAAAAATCTCCACATATAGGCCTATAATATTTTCTGATTGTAGTGGGCAATTAAAACAATTTAATTGCCCATTAAACAAATTTAGAATCATGATTCACATTTATTTTTCATTTTAAAATGTCAGTTTTATTTCCGTCAAAACGCTAAAAGAAAATTCGTCATTTAAATAGTTTGAACATTCGAAATATTTCACAATTCCAATAGAATAAAATGCATCAGTAAACATTTTCAGCATGGAACAGAAAAACGTCACTTTGTGGAATCCTGATAAAGATGTTTTTATTCGACGTGATCTAACTCTTGATACTCGGATAGCCTAACTGAAATAATTCCTGAGAAACATATTTTTATAAAAATGTTTTTGTTTTTTCGTTTTTTCGCAATGCGCTCCTAGTCATTTACGCTAGCCAGGTGTCTGTGTTTAGTGGTGAACTCCAGGTGGTTGTTCAGATTTTGAAGCTTTTGGTACTCATACTGAAAACCGAGGACCCGAGGGAAGCCCATCGGATTGAACGGTGCTGAGGATGCGTATGGAGAGGTCGGAACCATTGGACAGGCCAGGCTAGGGGTGACAGGCTCTATGGCTACTGTTTGAGTCTGTGGGAAAGACTTGATAGCGAGAGAGTTCCTCGAGAAAAACGTGGACAGAGCCGGTAAAATGTTGCCAACAGGTGGAACACCGATTGGTTGATGGAAGCCATACGGGTAGATGTCCAAACCTGGTAAATGCGCACAGGGACCATACGCGCCGTATGGGAGGTTTGGAAAGCCGCTCGGATGCAGCGCTTGATCTTTGAACATCCCGAATTTGAAGTGCTGTCGTTTAAATCGCTTCCTCCTCCTCAGAAAACTCCCGTTCTCAAACATATCCGATGAATTCGGATCGAGAGTCCAGTAATTCCCCTTTCCAGGATTACCCGGCTCGCGTGGCATTTTTATGAAGCAGTCGTTCAAGGAAAGATTGTGTCGGATGGAGTTCTGCCAGGCCGGGAATTTCTCTCGGTAGTACTCGAACCGGTGGCTGATGAAGTCGCAGATCTCACTGAGAGTGAGACGCTTCTTTGGGCTCTGGAGGATCGCCATGGTGATCAGAGCGATGTAGGAATAGGGCGGTTTCACAGAAGTGCCTTTGCTCGAAGTTAAGGGACATATGGAAGAAGGTACGTGGTCCTTATCGTCCTTGTTGGACCGATTTTCGGACAAAGATGCCAAATCGTTGTGTACCTGGTCGGATGCGGAATGAGCTGAAGACGAAAGATGCTCGTCTCCAGAGTCCTTGCCACCTTCTCCTACCACGTCGACAACGAAGTCATCCATTAAATCAGTGTCCAGGGTCATAATCCACAAGTGGAGTCGCGAATAAGGTTTTAAAACAAGCAGATGCCCACGCACAAACTTCACAATCTCCTGCACTTGGAAAGGAAAGGCTGGTTCTGGTTTCTGGGTTCCTCGGAACACAAGGAGAATAAATTAAGTAGAGAAAAGGAGACTACCAATGTTTAATTTGGCCACACAGAAATTGTCAACATTTGGGCGCAGGAGGCTCGGAGAGCTGCGCACACAGCAATGTCCATCCGTCCACTCCAGCGCAACTGGATTCCTGCAGCTGTTTGGGGAATCAGATGACGATGATGTCATGACGAAGTTCTTGGGGTAGAAGTTCCACTCCAATGAAAACAGGGCAGCTCAACCAGGTTCTGTCCGCAGACAGTCCTCTGAATGGACCATGAGTAATATCTTGCCACTGAATTTACAAGGTTATTACCGTCTTTTAACACTGCAGGAAAACAGAACCTCCTTTAGTATATGAGGTCTCTTTGGCTGCTCAACATCATCGTGTTAACGCATCAAACCTTTCACACATCTCAACATATTATGCATTATTGGGAATTACAAGAAATAAATTAATGCCTATAACTCATATTATCTACCAACAAACTTATAGCACATACGAAATAATAGGCTACATGCATTCTGCTGAGTTTAGCCTACATTTATTTTTATTTTTATGCAATATATATTAGCTGAATAGGAACTGGGACACTACTTAAGAAATAGTTTCTGTACATAACGTGTGAGATAACGGCTATAAATGGGGTTTCTATATCTAGGAGGTACAGATCTGTTGCGTTCAACAGATCCATTTTACCCAAACATCTCTTACGTGAAATATTTAGCCAGATATTTATTAGAGCAGTTGATCACTGAGGATAGCAGCTTTAAAAAACATTTTGGTCCAAACACATTGTTAGGTCTTCTTCTTCTTCTTGTTATTATTATTATTATTATTATGGCCATTATTATTATGTGTATTATGATTAGGCCCATTATTATTATTATTAGGCCAATTATTATTATTGTTATTAGGCCAATTATTATTATTATTTGTATTATTATTATTATTATTATCATCATCATGATTATTATGCCCATTATTATTTGTATTATTATTAGGCCAATTATTATTATTATTATTATTATTATTATTATTATTATTATTTGTATTATTATTATTTTTTTTTGTATTATTATTATCATCATTATTATGGCCATTATTATTATTTGTATTATTATTATCATCATTATTATGCCCATTATTATTATTTGTATTATTATTATTATTATTAGGCCAATTATTATTATTATTATTATTATTATCATCATCATTATTATGCCCATTATTATTATTTGTATTATTATTATTATTATTAGGCCAAATATTATTATTGTTATTTGGCCCATTATTATTATTACACATGTTTATTATTACTAACTAAATTAAATTATAAAATTTATATTTTAGGATATTATTATATTATTATTATATATTTTATAATATAATATTTATTCTATTTAGAGCATGTGATTACCGAGCTTCAAAAGATCTTTGTGGTCCAAACACATTTTAAGGTATTATTATTAGTATCATCATCATCATTATTAGGCCCATTATGATTATTATTACTCATGTTTATAGTAATAATATGAGTATTATTATATTGCGGCAACCCAGCAGCGGCGTCAGAGCAGCCCAGCTGATGAGTTACCTGACCGGAGCTTTTTGGATCGTCTTCATGAGTGAGCGATACTCAGCGCGGACAAACTGGACGTGAAATAAGGTTTGTGTATGAAATATATATATATATTTTTATTATTATCTTTGATCTATAATATAATTACAGTACAGAAAATGCAAAGATACCGTTCTATAGCCAGAACTGAACAGCTCACATGACATCAGCTGTTATTAGATGTCATGCCAGCTTCGTGCGCTTTGGTTTTATATGCCCTGGACGCTGAATGGGTTTACTTTTCTGATGTATTTTTTATTTTTTTAGTAATGCAAACGTTTCCTTTTGGCAACATTTGCCGTTTTGAATCCAAAATATATCACCTACATGATAAATTTAGTTCATGCACTGTATCGCCCTGTCTATCACCGGTGCGTCGCTGATACGAAGGCCGTTTCAGAACACTCGCATCACGGGCTTCTGGGCTTCAGCACACCGCTCTACGCAAGCGTCATGCGGAGCTTCGTCCAACACATGAAAAGCGTTGGTGTGCATGTTAAACAGCCAGAGTGGAAAACCCCAGGGGAAAAAATAAGGCAACTTTCATATATCGAATAAAATTCTGAGTTTGTCTTTGTAATTTTAAACCATCACCAGCAAATTTAAACCTGTTCTTGCCCAGAAACATTTACATTTATTAACCCTGCTTCCAGTATTCTGATGACTGTTAGATTGCTAACATGATGGGTTGATATCTTTCTTTATCTTTTTTCTTTTCTTTCTTATTGTCTTTTTGGACACAAATATGGTGGAGTTTATTGTGGAGATGTCAAGGCCTAATTTCCCCACATCCTACACTTAGCCAAACAGACCTGCACATAGATCATTTTGAAATCTTATTTTAATTTAATACATTTTATGGATTTTATTAATTCCTTGCATAAAGATTTTTCTAGTAATAGACACTAGAATTGTAAGTGACATTTAAAGAGATAGTTCACCCTAAATATGAAAATACTCTCATCATTTACTCATCCTCATGCCATCCCAGATGTGTATGACTGACTTTCTTCTGCAACTCAAATGAAGATTTTTAGGAGAATATTTCAGCTCTGTAGGTCCATACAATGCAAGTGAATGGTGTCGCATCATCGCATCATCGTTATGCTATGTAAAGTGCTTTGAGTGCCTAGAAAAGCGCTAAGGAAGCGCTAATGTAAGGAATTATTACTATTATTATTATCAACATCTATCATATCACTTTTGAAGACATATATTTAACCACTAAAGTCATATGGATTACTTTTATGCTACCCTTATGTACTTTTTAGAGCTTCAAAGTTCTGGTCACTATTTTTGTTGCATATAATGGACCAGCAGAGCTGAAATATTCTGAACAAAACCAATAATTTCAGAAGCAGAAGAAAGGCATACACATCTGGGATGAGGGTGAGTAAATGAGAGATTAATTTTTGGGTGAACTATCCCTTTAATAATACAAATGTGTGTTTAAGGTTTTTTAATGCCTAGTGTATTTAAAATGAATTATAAATGTTACTTTATTATTCACCATGCTGTTTATTAAAATAATAGTATAATCGTTTAAATGTACTTATTGAATGTATTTACAATCATCCAAAAAAATAAATAAATAAAAGAGTTACCATGTGTACACATTTGTTTATGGTGTGGTTTACTTAACAATCTTTTTAAGGATAAAACAATCTGAAAATATTAACCCACTTATTTATTGATTTTATTGATTTTTAATAAGAAAAAAACATAATTTACATACTAGAGTACATGTCAGAGGTAAAAAAAAATAAAAATGAACCCAGGTATCCACAATATTCCTGAGTCCCATGATGCATTGCGGGCAATGTGGGCGGAACTTCCGGTTAAGCGTAAACAATCGTTATTTTATGTACTAAGACAGCTTTAAAAATGACGGAATCTTGAGAACAAATAATTACAGAATTTATAGCGAGGTGATATTGTTCTCCCCCACCCATCTGTTAATGATTATGGGTTTGAGGATGATGGCCAAATATCGCAAATGGAAGCATTTTATTGCTTCTATTTGCAATAAAATGCTTTATTGCAAATAGAATATTTGCAATAAATATTTATTGCAAATAAATTATGCAATAAATTTATTGCTCCTTTGCGTTGAAAGGAGTCAGTTGAGGTGGTTTGGGCATCTGGTAAGGATGTCCCCTGGCCGCCTCCCTAGGGAGGTGTTTCAGGGAAGTCCAGCTGGGAGGAGGCTTCGGGGAAGACCCAGGACTAGTTGGAGAGATTATCTCCACACTGGCCTGGGAACGCCTCAGGGTCGCCCAGTCAGAGCTGGTTAATGTGGCTCGGGATAGGGAAGTTTGGGGCCCCCTGCTGGAGCAGCTGCCCCCGCGACCCGACTTCGGATAAGCGGTTGAAGATGGATGGATGAAATGTTTTAGTGTTGACTGAACAACTCATCCTGTTGATAGATTGAATATATTGTTCTTGTAGGACATAATGATATATTAGCAACCACACAATAAACGGTACCGTACACAAAGAACTGCATGCAATACAAATACAAATATTTATTTGGACATACATTATAAACACTGTACACAAAAGTTCAATGTTCTCTGTAAAGCAACTATAAACAGTATGTATTATTAAATGCAATAGCTGTACAAATAAATGTAACCCTTTTCTTTCAGTGTCAGGATTTTAACCCTTTAAATGCCAGTATGTTTATATAATGGCAGTTGTTTTTTATGAAAAAAAAGAACTATTTTCCGTCCACTAAATGCTAAATGCTAAGCTCTGACACACACACACACACACACACAATTTTAGCTGCATCATTTATTCAGTTGGCCTGAAGTGCTCTATAATACAGCAGACAGAAAGTAGGAAAAAAGCATGTATTTGCTCCATAGGTTAAACATGGGAAAAATGGCGCCATCTGGTGGAAAATATAAAAAACTAAAATTTTGAAGCCAAGGCTCTGGAATGAAAACATAATATCATAGAAATCATGATTTTATGCTTTAATGTCACTGGGATCAATTATTTAAGTTTTAATGGGTTTCAGTGGGGACATTTTGTCCTTAAGTCCTGAGTGTTACTATTTTGTGTAGACAGTGTATAATGGGTGTATTATAGGAACTGAGGTTGAAATATCATAATACCCCCAAAAATACACACCTTTAGCAAAAATTAACACAGCCAAAATGATTAAAAAAAAAACTAAAATGTCCAGAAGGTCACACAAGGGTTAATTAATACCGAATTAATGTCCACACTTTTTTCCAAATTACCCTTTCCCTGTTAGGCAACATTATGCAAAGGCACTCAAAAGAAAGTGGATTGCAGGCAGGAAAGAGGAAAATCATAATACAATTAATTTCAAACGTGATAAAACGTCTCACTACTGTACATATAATAATATTAAGTTTGGTGTTCACCTGTAGAATTTATCCATTTACATCACAGCATGAAAACAGTTGAAAACATTGTCACTACTCACTTCAGGAAAAACACTGGTCCTTTTTATACTCCGTAAGAATGTCATGTAAACACGTGTGGCATTCACAAAAGCCAATGCTGAAACAAACTCAACATTTCTAATGAACTTCCAGCACACACACCTGTTAGCACAGTAATTGTTTATGTAATTCATTGTGCTCCGTTTCTGGACGTCTATCGCAGCCGGACAGTAACAGTGGATAATATAAGTAATCCCGCTCTTGACTTCTTGCAAATAAAGTGAAAAGAGCACACAAACAAATTATTCCAAGCTTTTTTCCAAACAGATGTTCAAGTCAAACCAAGTCAATCCTTCTGTAGGCAGACGATGGAAGAAGCAGCATCTGGGACTTGAGACTTTGCGAGAGGTTTCTGATCATAACGTTGCTGTTTTAGATAAATCTTTAGTTTGCTTGATTATTAGGATAACCATTAACTGCACACATTGTCCGTGGAGTTTTACAACATCTTACAACATTTACACTGGTGGCCAGAAGTTTGGAATAATGGACAGGTTTTGCTCTTATGGAAAGAAATTGGTACTTTTATTCACCAAAGTGGGATTCAAATGATCACAATTTATATTAAGGACATTAATAATGTGAAAAATTACTATTACAATTTAAAAAAACGTTTGTCCAGATACTCAGGTGACCTTTCACCCCCACACTTCCTGTAACACTTGCCATAGATGTGTCTGTCTTGTCGGGCACTTCTCACACATCTTACAGTCTAGCTGATCCCACAAAAGCTCAATGGGGTTAAGATCCATAACACTCTTTTCCAATGATCTGTTGTCCAATGTCTGTGTTTCTTTGCCCACTCGAACCTTTAATTTAGTTTTTTTTGTTTCTAAAGTGGCTTTTCTTTGCAATTCTTCCCATAAGTCCTCCTGACTCTCCTCTTTACTGTTGTACATGAAACTGGTGTTGAGCGGGTAGAATTCAATGAAGCTGTCAGCGGAGGACATGTGAGGCGTCTATTTCTCAAACTAGAGACTCTGATGGACTTATCCTCTTGTTTAGTTGCACATCTGGCCTCCCACATCTCTTTCTGTCCTTGTTAGAGTCAGTTTTCAGCTGTGTTTGATATAATGGCAAGTGATTTTCTAGTATCAAATTAGCATGATTTTAGCATGATTATTCAAGATGAGGTGTTGGAGTGATGGCTGCTGGAAACGGGGGCTGTCTAGATTTGAATGGCACTTTGGTGAATTAAATGACCAATTTCCTTCTGAAACAGAAAAATCTGTACATTATTCCAAACATTTAGTCACCAGTGTAAAAAGCAAGCAAGCAGAGATCAGCTATACAGCAAAAACGCCAACCAATCGCACTTCCTACAACCGGAAATTCTGCCCACTTAGCGAAATTCCTGTAAAAATGAACCTGCATTTGGGTTGAATAAATAATCAATTGTCTGTGTTAAAATGAACAACCCAGCTTGCTAGGTTAGTTTAGCCCAGTGTGTTCTGTCCCATATTTAAATTTGGGTTATTTTTAACCCAGCATTTGTTTTATTGTATTACTAAGCCTATTATTATTATTATCATCATTATTTGTCAAATTATTATTATTATTGCACATGCTTATCTTTACTGACTAAATGTAATTATTTATTTACGGAAACCCTGAACCGCAAGGTGAAATAAAAAACTGGAAAAAAAAAAAAAAAACTGTGACATTTTTTTCTCTCTTCACAAAATGTTTTTTTTTTTTTTTTTTTTTGCCGGGGGAAAGATTTGTATTAAAATATAATATGTTTGCGGTTCATGTTAATGCATGAGTCAGTAGACTAAACGCACATTCAACCGGACGACTGCAATGGAGATATAACTGGAGATATTTTGAGATTGAAAGAGACTTTTAAGAATCTACGTTTTTAAACATAATTGTATCATATTAACATATTTTCCGCCCAGTTTATCAAAATGAAATGTTTAAGGAGAAATAATTAAGAGAAAGCATTAAAAACGTCAGATTACATGTTTACTGATAATGGCACCTGGTGGCCAAGGTTGGTACCGCATTCTTTTTTTGAAGAAAAAAAAATTTAGAAGAGAGAGAAAAAAAACTTTTTTTTTAAGAGAAACAAAAATTAGAAGACAGAAAAAAAATTAGAAGAGAGAAAAAAAAATTTTGAAGACAAAAAAAAAATTTTTGAAGACAAAATATTTTTTGGAAGAGAAAATAGTTATACAACTACAATAGTTATTTATTATTTATTCCATAAATATTTTTAATAATGTATTGTTTGATATCTTTATTATTATTTGATAAAAATGTTGGGCATTGAAGCAAAAATAAATAATAAAATATTCAAATTGGTTTTAGCCTATTTTAGAATTTAGAATACACCGATTTTCGTAACAGTCTATGACGTATAGCTTTGAAGCAATGCGGCAAAAATAAGCCATAGCCAATTCATATGAATCACAAGGTGCTGTACACTGTTTCTGATATGCTTTCTCTATTCCAATATCTCGCATTTCCTATTGCACTTAAAGTCGTTTTCGTTAATGACGGTGATAATGAGGCCCATCATATAAAAGTGTCGGGCCGCTTAGATACAAGTTAAACGTTTTCATATTTCGGAGTTGCGAAGGTCGTCGGGTGTTTGCTTTAACGATGGAGCTCTTTGTTGAAGATTTCTACATTTCCTGCCTGTATAATCTAATTGATACCGTAGCCCACCGAGCGAAGAGATGACGTGGGTGGGCATGATTTCCCAAATCTTTCAGGCATGTCTTCAGATTGGAAACAGGCGCAGGGAGAGAAATGAATGAGGGGTGGTTTTGAAAGCGAAATGGGGATAATAATACAAACCCAACGCAGTGCAGTTCCACAGATGAAGTGCTGTGATGTGGTTTTCATGGATCATGTGGGATTCTTAAAACATTCTCTTAAATAGAGACGACACTAAACTGCAAATACTACGAGTTGCAACAGATCAGAATATTTTGTTATTATATTTCTACATACTATAGCATATATAATCATATGTAGTTATACAAAAGGGGTTGAAACCTTCAAATATAACATTTAGATTAAAAAAAGATGACAGAGACAAGTCAAATGAAATAGAAAAACAGTTTAATCAAGCTTATAAAGGCTTTAAGCAAAGTTCACGTTTAATGTCTAATAAGCTTAAGGGATAGTTTACCCCAAAATACTGTCATTATTTTCTCACCCTCATGTTGTTCATAACCCATATGTCACTCTTTCTTCAGTGGAATACAAAAAGAAGATTTAAGGCAGAATGTTAAGGACTGAAGGTCTCAGTCACCATTCACTTTCATTGTGGGGAAAAAAAAGATGCAATTGAAGTTAATGGTGACTGAGAATACATACTGTACTGCCCAACATCTCCTTTTGTGTTTCACAGAAGAACGACAATCGTACAGGTTTGGAACAACATTAGAGTGAAATAATTATGACAGAATTTTCATTTTTGGATCTTACAGAAGTTTATATTAGTAACTATATTGTGCAATTAAAATCAAATAATACAATTATGCATACACATGCAAAATTACAGACTGTGATCAACTTAAAGGAATATTCCGGGTTCAACACAAGACAACACAAATGTTGACTACCACAGAAATTAATTTCCACTCGTCCCGCCTTTTCTTTAAAAAAAAAAAGCACAAATCGAGGTTCCTTACAACAGAAGTGAATGGGGCCAATTTTTGGAAGGTTTAATGGCAGAAATGTGAAGCTTATAATAAAAAAAAAAAGCACGTATTAAATCTTGTGTTAAAACTTATTTGAGCTATTAAGTTGTTTAAATCATCATTTCTAGTCATTTGTGGGTATTGGAGTTTGTTGACAGTACATCAACCTGGCAATTAAGTTGTAAAATTGGATATAACTTTACGCAGAAATGGATAGTACGTGATTTTATCACTAAAATCATGTAAACACTCATATTGTTTATGACGTCTTGTGGCTATACTTATATATTATAATGCAGACCCACTTCCATTGCATGTGTCTCACTGTACCCCTGTTTTTTGCTCTCTCTTTAAAGAAAATGAGGGACAAGTCTAAAGTAAATTTTGTGGTAATCTATATTATGCCACAAATGCTGTCGATTGATCTTAACTTGTTCTGAACCTGCAATATTCCTTTAAATGACTGTTGTCTTTAGATTAACAGAGAAAGAGCTGTTTCATGTCATTTGCATGGTGGGTGGGCTTCAGTAGCACATGCTTTATGAACTTTGCTTTACTTATGTTTCTTTGAATTGTCTCTTATAATAAGACTTATTATAATAACAAATATTTTACAAGACACATGCATAGCCAAATATTTCAGTCTATACTTGTGTCCAAAACAGTTTACTGGAATTACTTGATGTTTTTTCCCCTTCCCCTGAAACACCTGATTATTTGATTTGTTAAGTTGTTTCATGGAGGCAGGAAAACAACACAGGTTTCAAGTTGTGCAGATGCTATAAATATAGGCCTGTTGTTTTATGGTTGATACAAACTGAATGTACTTGCATCCTTATAGACCAGGAACTTCTGCAACCTCGCAGAAACAATTCCCCAGACTAAAGGAACAGCGCCACCTTGTGACAAGATTTGGAAAAGGCTGTAATGTAATTTAATGTAGTGTAGGTGAATGTATGAGGTTAGATTAACAGACCTCCTTTTAAAATTCAGTATGCAAAACTAAAAAACATGATTATATCCATTTCAATATTGTAACCTCTATGGTATGGTACACATTATGTTCTAACAATGGACATTTTGTTTCTCCGATTTTTTTAATCTTTTAATCAAACCTGTCCAGCTTTTCCATACGGATGGGTGTGACATCATGTAATGAGACAAATTATATTTAGCTAGCTATTGTCCTGCTTGTTGATTAAGATTATATTTTTATGGAGTATCTTAAACGTTTGGGGCATAATTACCCCTTAAAAGGGAATTTCACCATACACGCTTTTTTCTCACTCACCCTCGTTTCTCCCCAATTTGGAATGCCCAATTCCCAATGCACTCTAAGTCCTCCTGGTGGCATAGTAGTGACTCTCCGTGACTCAATCCGTGTGGCGGAGGAAGAATCTCAGTTGCCTCTGCGTCTGAGACCGTCAATCTGCACATCTTATCAAGTGGATTGTTGAGTGCATTACCGCAGAGACGTAGCACATGTGGAGGCTTCACGCTATTCTCTGTGGCATCCCTGCACAACTCACCATGCGCCCCACCGAGAGCGAGAACCACATTATAGTGACCATGAGGAGTTTAACCCAGCGTGACTCTACCCATCCTAGCAACCAGGCCAATTGGTTGCTTAGGAAGCCTGGCTGGAGTCACTCAGCACACCCTGGACTCGAACTTGTGACTCCAGGTGTGATAGTCAGCGTCTTCACTCGCTGAGCTACCCAGGCCCCTTCACCGAACACTCTTACATATTCGGGTCTTTAGAGAACCAGCACTATCTGGGCATCTACAAAATGCCCAGATAGACTCAATTTTTAAAAAAATATTTTCAAGTTTAAAAATAATAAAATAAAATATATTTTGATGTTTTATATATTATATATCAAAGAGAAAATGCAAAAAATCAGGACAAATCTAGAACAGGATTCGTTACTTTAGCCCTGACATTTACTGAGATGCAACATGGCTGTCAAACACATTGAGGTACACATAACACATAAGCTACACATACGCTACACATAAGTTGCACATAAGTATTTTCTCAGGCACTAAATTATTAAGTCTAAATAAATACACTACTTAAATATTTTCAGTAGTATACGCAAATGACATTATTCATATCATACTGTTCATGTGTTGAACTTGCTATAGTTTACTTCCATGTTGCTTCATCATCAAATAACCGTGAAATTTTAGCATTTCTTTGTGTTACACTATTTTTAAGAGATAGATTGAGGAATACCAAAGAGGTGTGGGCACAACTCCAAAAAATGGATGAGGTACAGGGGGTGGAATGAAGTCCTGTGTCACTAAAGACCCACGGTATGCATTTAAGGGTTACATATTTAACCCATATACCTTTTAATTGTCTAGCTGAAGGAATGTACTGTAAATATCATGAATGTAGCCTAAAGCTTCCAATTTTATAACTTAATTTCTAAAAAACGAAACTCTTGCTTCCATTTCTTTTATAATACGACCAGTAGATGTCACTAAAACAACTCTATAGAAATCTAGGACTTCAATTAGTTGATAGTGCGTCACTGTGCACGTGCAACCAAATAGCTTCCTTTCTCCACGTGACTGAATCTAGTGAGCATATAGCAACCATATTGACTGCATATGCATTGATTTTTCATTGCAAACTTATCTTTTTAAAAAAAAAAAAAAATTCAAACTTTGAATTTTTAAGTGCATTGATATTTGTGCACATTTAATATGTGGGTTTGTATGAAACTGTCCCAGTTCAAGAAGTTTTATCATTGCCTCGTCTCTGTACGCTAAAAGTAAATTGGTCAAATATGTCTGTCATTATAGTCATTAAACAGCCAATTGCACCCCGTGTTGAATGGGCCTGTGTCTATGACTTATGAATGTATAGATTAGAAGGGTGCTGAAGCCTACTCTATATGTATGGGATAATGTACATGCACTGAAAATGTTTCAAAGAACAAAAACCTAACACTAATAAAAACTTTCTGCAGAACTTATAATGAAATAATTTTTACAATCTTTAAAATAAAACAATTAGTTCAAACACATCCAAGTGGGATGTGCATGCATGAATTGATTTTAGATGGACAGATGTATTTTTATTTTTATGTTTAAATATTTTTGGGGATATATATAATATTAAGGATACGTTTACTGAAAAGATGTTATTTTATTTTAACTTATAGTTTGCTTGTTATGATATCTATACTGATAATTCCCCCACATGTGGAACAAATATATAAATAGCTTATCACTTATTTGGTTGAGACAAGTCCCTTATTTTTGAGCATGTTTTTCCAGTCCAGGCCCCTTTTTTTCTTGAGAGATCTGGTAATACCGCAACTGGTACTGTCATTTAAAAAAAAAATATTTAATTAACCGTTCTTTAATTTGTTGTAACAGAACCCTGACATGGTGGCCTGGGCTTCAATCTAAGCTATAAGGTACAAGAGGTCGTGCTATATTGTGAATATATTCATGGCTGAGGATGCTGTCAGCCAGCAAACACTTCAGCCGTGACTATATTCAAAATATTGCAGTCTCTTTGTGTCTTATTGCGTTCATAAAACTGAGATCACATAATAAAAATATTAAAAGGAATGTTCCAGGTTCAAGCTCAATCAACAGCATTTGTTACATAATGATGATTGCCACAAAAATGTATTTTGATATCCCTCATCCCTCCCTTTAAAAACAGCACAGATTGAGGTTACAATGTGGCGCTTACAATGGAAGTGAATGGGGCCAATTTTTGGAGGGTGTGAAGGCAGAAATGTGAAGCTTATAATTTGATAAAAGCACGTACAGCTGCAAAGTTGTTTTAGAGTTTTAGGGTTTGTTGACATTACATCGTCAGAACTTTATAACTTTTCACAGAATCAGTTAGTAAGAGATTTTATCACCCAAATTCAATTTAACACACATATTGTTTACGTTTTGTGTCTTTACTTTTAAAACAGTGAGTATTTTAAAGTTTACAGATTGGCCCCATTCACTTCCATTGTAATTGCCTCACTGGAACACAGATTTTTGCGGGTTATTTTTAAAGAAAACGAGGGACGAGTCGAAATTAATTTGTGCCAACATTATGCCACAAATGCTGTTGATTGAGCTTAACAGTATTGAAGCCGGAATATTCCTTTAAGGACAAAAATGTTCACAAAGTTTTAAACTAAAATCATTAAATGCCCTTCCGCTAAAAGATCGTGAATAAAGCACAGTTATTGACCAATCAGCATCCAGGACCGGAACTTTCCGTTTTATTATTTGTAATAATTGACTGACTGCACATTATTACACTCATTACACGGCTACTTTCTAAATAAACAGGTAAATCGACATGAAATATTTATATTAGTTGAAATTATTGGATGTGAAACGAAAGAAACCACAGACGAATAAAACAGACTAGCACAGTAGGTCATTGTTTCCCAGGAACAACAGTAAATTATTGAGTTTAGCATCATTATTCAAAAATATTTTACCGCAGAATGACATGACTGACCAATCAGAATCAAGTATTCAAAAAGCTATTTAATAAAAGAGCAGATTAATGAAATATTCTCAGAAACAGTTGTAAATCAGTTGTTTAATAAATGCGAATGGTATTTAACTAGTCATTTTTTGATCAGTTATCTATCAGCTATCAGTAAATATGGATAAACAAAGGAATAATATACAAAAATATTAATAAAAAAACATATTTTATTGCCAAATGCATTATTTTAACACTACAGGAAACCAGTTTCCTCTGCACATTTTAGGTGTTTAGTTAACCTGACCCTCTACTAATGAACGTGTTGAATAAGATGTGTAAGATGAGGGAGACGTGCTGAGGTGGGGGCTAGGAACTGGATAGAGAAACACTATTCTAGATATTTGTATTTCTGAATTTGAAAGCATGCCCTTAGTTGTACTGTTCACTCTCACACCCAAAGTGTGACAGGTGATTTTTAACCACACCCATTCTTAAACTCTGTGCACACTTCTTGATTTGCTGCTTCAGGCTTCCCCCATTTACTTGACAACTGTTAGCAGCCCACCTACACACACACACACACACACACACACACACACACACACTTGATGTCACTCTCGGCTGCTCTCTGAACTCTCCCATTGTTGCTCTCTTCATTGGAGGGGGGGGGGATGTCTTCTTATCCTTCCTACATTCTTTAAACACACACGGAAGTAGCAGTGACACTCCTTGAAGAGTTGTGTTTTCAAAAAAAGACGAGATGAAAAGAGATAAGTGTACAGGGTGGGGTTGAGAAAGTTGCCAAAATGGGTCATGGTGGCATTGTTTAGAATGGAGAAGTTTGGTCCAGTAGAGCAGGTCAGTGGGTCACACAATCAGCCTCCAAGATGAGATGCATTGGTGGATTTTGCTGGACATGAGCGAGAACGGTTCAGAAGAAGGACCGATTAATGCATGGATGAATGGATGTTCATTGGTCAAACATGAGTCTTTTTTGCATTCTCAGAGGATCTTTATAGTGCAATCGGAACTTCCTTCTGACCACTTGCTTCTTGATCTCTTGTTCTATGATCTTGAGCCATGCTTCATAAATATTGTTATGGTTTATATTTCATGTCTTCAGAAAAGGCACTCTGGTACAATAAAGCTCTGAAAATCTAGTTTTGCTGATATCTTTAATCTAGATCCAGCTATTCCAGTAAACAAACACTAACAGCAGAGCTTGGGCTTGCTCTTTCATGTGGAGTGTGAGATCATGGTAATTCAATCCTGAACCATTAAAACTTTCATAACGTTGTTGGCGGAGGTGAATTAAAACATCAAGAAGAGAAAATGAAATTTTAACATCATAACATCAATTGTCTGCATTTATTGGGGTTGACAAACCACATACATACAGTACTGAACCACATTTTTCATAAACTGGAAAGATATGAAAGGGATTACATACAGACAGATGGTCATGTTTGCAAAATAAGGACCACAACGGAAGGGTGAAATATTGATCTGAGATTAAATTATATTATTATGTAGAAGAAGAGGTTGCACAGAGATGATAAAAGAGACATGAAACTGGCACAGCTTCTGTATGTATGAAATCGGTTGCCTGGGACAACAGTCAAATTTACAGTTTAGTCTTTGACCTCCTGAGACCCGAGCATGACTGCTGTGTGCATTTTCCATTCCCCTTTTTATTTGTAACTAAAAGATGTTAAGGAACATGCAAATCCTTTTTTTGATCAAATAGTTTTGCTAAAAATGGATGTCCACGTATGTGGAAAGTGGGAGTTAGTTGAGAATTTTAAATTATACCACGCTATAGAAAGTCTGAAAGCAACATTTTCCAGCTTTTGGATGCATCCATTGATTTTAATTGTGATAATGCACAGTGAATATAGGACATTTAAGGAAAATGAGCCTGTAGTCATTGTGTTTAACAGCGTGCCGTTTCACAATAAATCGATGGAATATTTAAAATGGCACATCTAATGAAACTAGAGACTCTGATATTTTGATTTAAACAGGTTTCAATGTAAAAACCTAATGAGGTTTCTTACCAGATGTAGTTATTTTGCTGTTGCTCCCAAAGACAAACTCAGCTGAGATCAGCCCTATGTTGTTTTGTCACATGACACATGAAAGTTTAACCCTTTAATGACAGCACAGAGTCCTCTGAACTGGGATCAGTACGTTTAAATTACATTCAATTATGCATAGACTATAGCGAAGCCAAAACGTAATGTCCACGCATGTAGACGCGGGGTCTCAGGAGGTTAATATACCAAAAATATTTGACAGCAGTATCAAAGGAAAGTCAAAGTCAATTTTCTTTTCATTTGCAAAAAAGTTATTCTTCCACAATTACTAATCCATTACAAGTATTGCGTGTAATAAAGTATTGATATAATTGCACATTTTAAAACAACAAAAACTTTGTTTTTAAATGCATGTTCTTTCATATTTAACAATAAGGATGCACTGTATACTTTTTTTTTTGTGCTGATACCAATAACAATTTTAACAAGAACAAAAAAAAACCTGTTGACTGATTTTTTCATCAGATTACTGTTTTACTTTGGAATTATGCTTTTAAAAAAAAATTATAAAAGAGGTACAAAAGCTACTTTATTATTCTAGCATTAAATCATTTCCACTGAACATCGATTTGATCTGTCGAAGACATGACAGTCCAAAACTTTAAGAGAGCCAAAGTGAAAGATATATGTATATATATAATATTTTGCACTTCTACACTTGTTTTGCTCTATTGGCAGTTCTAAACAATAGAATTCAGATTTTACATACAAATTAATTGTATGCATATTTGACATGCTTTACTTTTTTGGATTGTTTGATTTCTTTATATTACACACAGAACAATTGCAATACATTTACGTAATTAATTATAAATAAACCGTTTTTTACTATTCAAATTGGCACTTTCATGCATATGACTAATATGCAGATGGTTTTAAATTGGTTAATAATTGGCTAATAAATATTGGTGGCCAATACTTTGATGCATCCCTATTTAAAAATTAGCATTAAATATCATTGACTTGTCTTGCTTAGGGAACACCCAGACATGGACGAATTTCAGCTGCTGACTGTGTGTGCCAAAGGTCATAACCCCCAGGGCAGGGTGGAAGTGCAGAGGTCAATATCCAATGGGAAGTCTGGTTGTTTCTGACCTTAGCTCAGCATAGTTTCCACACTGCAAAACAACTGCTTGTGATCCCAGTTCACCTGTGCTTCCATGACGTTCCCACAACTGTTGTCATGCGAGAATAGCCCTGCAGCTGAGACATGAAAAATCCAATCAGCAGTTTGATTCACAGTCAAATTATATTCCCTCATGTGATAATGAACGCATCTGAATACCCTCAGGCACGTTGACAGTGTGAGAAAACGCTTGGTTTTTGTGTGATGAATTGAAGTTTACTTTTCAGCTTGTCTTCATGAGTCAGCACTGTTGTTCTATGGGACAATGCAGAAAGGGCTTGTAAAAACAAATTTTTTTTTATTGGTGTTTGCTAAGGCAATTTACACTATTACTATTGCTCAAGCTCATGAATTTGAACACACCCCTTACCCTAACTATTAAGATTGATGGGTAATTTGTCCATCGCCATTTGTGCTACAGACATGAATGATACCTCAAATCAAACGTCTTGTTGAGGAGACGATTCAAGTGTCGGGCATTAAAATGAAAACATCCCATAGACTTACATTGAAGGAGGTATTTGAGCCATAGAGGCCAGAATATAATTTCCCCCTTCAATAAATGCAGAAAAAAGTGTGTAGATTGGGCCAATCCATCACTGACAGCAGCTTCAAGTCTGCCTGTTTATATTGCAATTTGACAGATAATTAATTTTCACATGGGAGTGTTTCACTGACTGTTTTCACTGCTAACAACCACCCATGTCATAGTCCATAAAAGAGAAAATATCATAATCTAGGTATTCAATCATTTAATAAATCCTTTCCCTTATTTTGTACTAGCATATTCCAATGTAATGCACTGCATGGAATTCCCCATAAAACTCTGAAGGATCAAATCCAAGTTTAATTCAAATTTAACTAGACTGACTTTGGCGCTTGCCCATATTTGAGTGTGTTTGGCCCACGATAAGAGGGACTTCTTGTATACCACACCACCCTAGCTTCCTATAATTCAGAAAAGTGTTGGACTTAATGCCCCATTGATCTCTGTCAGTCTGTGAAACAAAACAGTATGTCATACAACTCAACTTGCCATACTAAACACTTTATCCATGTAGAAAAACTAGACTGATTCAGAGAGAAAGTCATAGATAGATAAATGGATAGATAGATACACTCACTGGGCACTTCATTAGGAACACTATGGTCCTAATAAAGTGCCAGACATGGTCTTCTGCTGTTGTAGATCATCCAC